>NW_027446212.1:0-73106 GCF_038048845.1 Mixophyes fleayi | reverse complement strand
TCATGAATTTAATCATGAATCATGAATCGAATCATGAATCATGAATTGAATCATGAAATGAATCATGAATCATGAATTGAATCATGAATTGAATCATGAATCATGATTTGAATCATGAATCATGAATTAAATCATGAATCAAGAATCATGAATTGAATCATGAATCATGAATTATTAAACATGAATTGAATCATGAATCATGAAATGAATCATCAATCATGAATCATAAATCATAAATGGAATCATGAATCATGAATTATGAAACATGAATTGAATCATGAATCATGAAATGAATCATCAATCATGAATCATGAATCATAAATGGAATCATGAATCATGAATTATGAAACATGAATTGAATCATGAATCATGAATCGAATCATGAATCATGATTAATGCATTGAATCATGAGTAATGAATCATAAATCATGAATTAAATCATGAATCATGAATCGGATCATAAATCATGAATCAAGAATCATGAATCGAATCATAAATTATGAATTGAATCATGAATCATAAATCATGAATCATGAATCGAATCATGAATCATGAATCGGATCATAAATCATGAATCAAGAATCATGAATCGAATCATAAATTATGAATTGAATCATGAATCATAAATCATGAATCATGAATCGAATCATGAATCATGAATCGGATCATAAATCATGAATCAAGAATCATGAATCGAATCATGAATCGAATCATGAATTATGAATTGAATCATGAATCATAAATCATGAATCATGAATCGAATCAAGAATCATGAATCGAATCATGAATCATAAATCATGAATTATGAAACATGAATTGAATCATGAATCATGAAATGAATCATCAATCATGAATCAAGATTCATGAATCGAATCATGAATCATGAATTGAATCATGAATCTTGAATCATGAATCATGAATTGAATCATAATTCATGAATCAAATCATGAATTGAATCATGAATCATGAATCGAATCATGAATCATGAATCGAATCATTAATCATGAATTCAATCATGAATCTTGAATCATGAATCATGAATTGAATCATAATTCATGAATCGAATCATGAATCATGAATTGAATCATGAATTTAATCATGAATCATGAATTGAATCATGAATTTAATCATGAATCATGAATCATGAATTGAATCATGAATCATGAATCATGAATTGAATCATGAATCAAGAATCATAAATCGAATCATGAATTGAATCATGAATCATGAATGGAATCATGAATCATGAATTATGAAACATGAATTGAATCATGAATCATGAATCGAATCATGAATCATGATTAATGCATTGAATCATGAGTAATGAATCATAAATCATGAATTAAATCATGAATCATGAATCGGATCATAAATCATGTATCAAGAATAATGAATCGAATCATGAATTATGAATCGAATCATGAATCATGATTAATGCATTAAATCATGAGTAATGAATCATAAATCATGAATTAAATCATGAATCATGAATCGGATCATAAATCATGAATAATGAATCGAATCATGAATTATGAATTGAATCATGAATCATAAATCATGAATCATGAATCGAATCATGAATCGCATCATAAATAAAGAATCAAGAATCATGAATCGAATCATGAATTATGAATTGAATCATGAATCATAAATCATGAATCATGAATCGAATCATGAATCATGAATCGCATCATAAATAAAGAATCAAGAATCATGAATCGAATCATGAATTATGAATTGAATCATGAATCATAAATCATGAATCATGAATTGAATCATGAATCTTGAATCGAATCATGAATCATGAATTGAATCATGAAATGAATCATGAATCATGAATTGAATCATGAATTGAATCATGAATCATAAATCGAATCATGAATCATGAATTTAATCATGAATTGAATCATGAATCATGAATCGAATCATGAATCATGAATTGAATCATGAATCATGAATCATGAATTGAATCATGAATCATGAATTGAATCATGAATTGAATCATGAATCATGAATCATGAATTGAATCATGAATCATGAATCATGAATTGAATCATGAATCAAGAATCATAAATCGAATCATGAATTGAATCATGAATCATGAATTGAATCATGAATCATAAATCATGAATTATGAATTATGAATTGAATCACGAATCATGAATCAAATCTTGAATCATGAATCATGAATTGAATCATGAATTGAATCATGAATCATGAATCATAAATTGAATCATGAATCATGAATCATGAATTGAATCATGAATAATGAATCATGAATCATGAATTGAATCATGAATCATGAATCATGAATTGAATCATGAATCATAAATCGAATCATGAATCTTGAATTGAATCATGAAATGAATCATTAATCATGAATCATGAATCATGAATCATGAATCATGAATTGAATCATAATTTGAATCATGAATCATGAATCATGAATTGAATCACGAATTGAATTATGAATCATGAATCATGAATCAAATCATGAATCATGAATCATGAATTTAATCATGAATTGAATCATGAATCATGAATCATAAATTGAATCATGAATCATGAATCATGAATTGATTCATGAATCATGAATCATGAATTGAATCATGAATCATAAATCGAATCATGAATCATGAATTAAATCAGGAATCAAATCATGAATTGAATCATGAATCATGAATTGAATCATGAATCATGAATTAAATCATGAATCATGAATCATAAATTGAATGATGAATCATGAATTATGAATCATGAATTGAATCATGAATCATGAATCATGAATTGAATCATGAATCATGAATCATGAATCATGAATTGAATTATGAATTGAATCATGAATCATGAATCATGAATTCAAGCATGAATCATGAATCATGAATCGAATCATGAATCAAGATTCATGAATAGAATCATGAATCATGAATTGAATCATGAATTTTGAATCATGAATCATGAATTGAATCATGAATCGAATCCTGAATCATGAATCATGAATCATCAATCATGAATTAAATCATGAATCATGAATTGAATCATGAATCATAAATCGAATCATGAATCATGAATTTAATCATGAATTTAATCATGAATCATGAATCGAATCATGAATCATGAATTGAATCAAGAAAAGAATCATGAATCATGAATTGAATCATGAATTGAATCATGAATCATGAATTAAATCATGAATCATGAATCATAAATTGAATGATGAATCATGAATTATGAATCATGAATTGAATCATGAATCATGAATCATGAATTGAATCATGAATCATGAATCATGAATCATGAATCATGAATTGAATTATGAATTGAATCATGAATCATGAATCATGAATTCAAGCATGAATCATGAATCATGAATCGAATCATGAATCAAGATTCATGAATAGAATCATGAATCATGAATTGAATCATGAATTTTGAATCATGAATCATGAATTGAATCATGAATCGAATCCTGAATCATGAATCATGAATCATGAATTAAATCATGAATCATGAATTGAATCATGAATCATAAATCGAATCATGAATCATGAATTTAATCATGAATTTAATCATGAATCATGAATCGAATCATGAATCATGAATTGAATCAAGAAAAGAATCATGAATCATGAATTGAATCATGAATTGAATCATGAATCATGAATCATGAATTGAATCATGAATCATGAATCATGAATTGAATCATGAATCATGAATCATGAATTGAATCATGAATCAAGAATCATAAATCAAATCATGAATTGAATCATGAATCATGAATTGAATCATCAATCATGAATCATGAATTGAATCATGAATCATGAATTATGAATTGAATCTTGAATCATGAATCATGAATCGAATCATGAATCATGAATCAAGAATCATGAATCAAATCATGAATCATGAATTGAATCATGAATCATAAATCTTGAATCATGAATTGAATCATGAATCATGAATCATGAATCATGAATTGGATCATGAATCATGAATCATGAATTGAATCATGAATCATGAATCGAATCATGAATCTTGAATTGAATCATGAATTGAATCATTAATCATGAATCATGAATTGAATCATGAATCATGAATTATGAATTGAATCTTGAATCATGAATCATGAATCGAAGCATGAATCATGAATCATGAATCAAATCATGAATCATGAATTGAATCATGAATCATGAATCTTGAATCATGAATTGAATCATGAATCATGAATCATGAATCATGAATCATGAATTGAATCATGAATCATGAATCGAATCATGAATCACGAATCATGAATTGAATCATGAATTGAATCATGAATCGAATCATTAATCATGAAATGAATCATGAATCATGAATCATGAATCATGAATCATGAATCATGAATCATGAATTGAATCATGAATCATGAATCATGAATTGAATCATGAATCATGAATCAAATCATGAATCTTGAATTGAATCAGGAATTGAATCATTAAACATGAATCATAAATCAAAGCATGAATCATGAATCATGAATTAAATCATGAATTGAATCATGAATCATGAATTGAATCATGAATCATGAATCATGAATCGAATAATGAATCATGATTTGAATCATGAATCATGAATCATGAATCATGAATTGAATCATGAATCATGAATCGAATCATGAATCATGAATCATGAATTGAATCATGAATTGAATCATAAATCATGATTCATAAATCATGAATTATGAATCATAAATTGATTCATGAATCATGAATTGAATCATGAATTGAATCATGAATCATTAATCATGAATTAAATCATGACTCATGAATCATGAATCATGAATCATGAATTGAATCATGAATCATGAATCATGAATCATGAATCATGAATTTAATCATGAATCATGAATTGAATCATGAATCATGAATTTAATCATGAATCATGAATCATGAATCATGAATTGAATCATGAATCATGAATTGAATCATGAATCATGAATTGAATCATGAATCATGAATCATGAATCGAATCATGATTCATGAATCAAGATTCATGAATCGAATCATGAATCATGAATTGAATCATGAATCTTGAATCATGAATCGAATCATGATTCATGAATCAAGATTCATGAATCGAATCATGAATCATGAATTGAATCATGAATCTTGAATCATGAATCATGAATTGAATCATAAATCATGAATCGAATCATGAATCATGAATCATGAATTGAATCATGAATTGAAATTTGAATCATGAATCGAATCATAAATCATGAATTCTATCATGAATCATGAATCATGAATCATGAATTGAATCATGAATCATGAATTATGAATTGAATCTTGAATCATAAATCATGAATCGATTCATGAATCATGAATCATGAATTGAATCATGAATCATGAATCATGAATTGAATCATGAATCATGAATCATGAATTGAATCATGAATCATGAATCATGAATTGAATCATGAATCATGAATCATGAATTGAATCATGAATCATGAATCATGAATTGAATCATGAATCATGAATCATGAATCATGAATCGAATCATGAATCATGAATCAAATCATGAATCTTGAATTGAATCATGAATCGAATCATGAATTGAATCATGAATTGAATCATGAATCGAATCAGGAATCGAATCATGAATCATGAAATGAATCATGAATCGAATCATGAATCATTGATCGAATCATGAATCTTGAATTGAATCATAAATCGAATCATGAATCATGAATCATGAATTGAATCATGAATTGAATCATGAATCATGAAATGAATCATGAATCGAATCATGAATCATGAATCGAATCATGAATCATGAATTGAATCATGAATCTTGAATTGAATCATGAATCGAATCATGAATCAAGAATCATGAATCGAATCATGAATCATGAATTGAATCATGAATCATGAATCATGAATTGAATCATGAATTGAATAATGAATCATTAATCATGAATTAAATCATGAATCATGAATCATGAATCATGAATTGAATCATGAATCATGAATCAAATCATGAATCATGAATTGAATCATGAATCATGAATTGAATCATGAATCATGAATTGAATCATGAATCATAAATTGAATAATGAATCATAAATCATGAATTGAATCATGAATCATGAATCATGAATTGAATCATAAATCATGAATCATGAATCGAATCATGAATCAAGAATCATGAATCATGAATCATGAATTAAATCATGATTCATGAATTGAATCATGAATCATGAATCATGAATTATGAATCGAATCATGAATCATGAATCAAGATTCATGAATCGAATCATGAATCATGAATTGAATCATGAATCTTGAATCATGAATCATGAATTGAATCATAATTCATGAATCAAATCATGAATTGAATCATGAATCATGAATCGAATCATGAATCATGAATCGAATCATGAATCATGAATTGAATCATGAATCTTGAATCATGAATCATGAATTGAATCATAATTCATGAATCGAATCCTGAATTGAATCATGAATTATGAATCGAATCATGAATCATGAATTGAATCATGAATTTAATCATGAATCATGAATCGAATCATGAATCATGAATTGAATCATGAAATGAATCATGAATCATGAATTGAATCATGAATTGAATCATGAATCATGATTTGAATCATGAATCATGAATTAAATCATGAATCAAGAATCATGAATTGAATCATGAATCATGAATTATGAAACATGAATTGAATCATGAATCATGAAATGAATCATCAATCATGAATCATGAATCATGAATTGAATCATGAATCATGAATCGAATCATGAATCATGATTAATGCATTGAATCATGAGTAATGAATCATAAATCATGAATTAAATCATGAATCATGAATCAGATCATAAATCATGAATCAAGAATCATGAATCGAATCATAAATTATGAATTGAATCATGAATCATAAATCATGAATCATGAATCGAATCATGAATCATGAATCGGATCATAAATCATGAATCAAGAATCATGAATCGAATCATAAATTATGAATTGAATCATGAATCATAACTCATGAATCATGAATCGAATCATGAATCATGAATCGGATCATAAATCATGAATCAAGAATCATGAATCGAATCATGAATTATGAATTGAATCATGAATCATAAATCATGAATCATATATCGAATCAAGAATCATGAATCGAATCATGAATTATGAATTGATTCATGAATCATAAATAATGAATCATGAATCGAATCATGAATCATAAATCATGAATTATGAATTATGAATTGAATCATGAATCATGAATCGAATCTTGAATCATGAATCATGAATTTAATCATGAATTGAATCATGAATCATGAATCATGAATCATGAATCGAATCATGAATCATAAATCATGAATTATGAATTATGAATTGAATCATGAATCATGAATCGAATCTTGAATCATGAATCATGAATTTAATCATGAATTGAATCATGAATCATGAATCATGAATTGAATCATGAATCATGAATCATGAATCATGAATTGAATCATGAATCATGAATCATGAATCATGAATTGAATTGAATCATGAATCATAATCGAATCATGAATCTTGAATTGAATCAATAATCATGAATCATGAATCATGAATTGAATCATAATTTGAATCATGAATCATGAATCATGAATTGAATCATGAATCATGAATCCAATCATGAATCATGAATCATGAATTGAATCATGAATTGAATTATGAATCATGAATCATGAATCGAATCATGAATCATGAATCATGAATTTAATCATGAATTGAATCATGAATCATGAATCATGAATCATGAATTGATTCATGAATCATGAATCATGAATTGAATCATGAATCATAAATCGAATTATGAATCATGAATTAAATCAGGAATCAAATCATGAATTGAATCATGAATCATGAATTGAATCATGAATCATGAATTAAATCATGAATCATGAATCATGAATTGAATCATGAATCATGAATTATGAATCATGAATTGAATCATGAATCATGAATCATGAATTGAATCATGAATCGAATCATGAATCATGAATCATGAATTGAAGCATGAATCATGAATCATGAATCGAATCATAAATCATGAATTGAATCATGAATCATGAATTGAATCATGAATCATGAATCATGAATCGAATCATGAATCATGAATCAAGATTCATGAATCGAATCATAAATCATGAATTGAATCATGAATCATGAATTGTATTATGAATCATGAATTGAATCATGAATCATGAATCATGAATTGAATCATGAATCATGAATCATGAATTGAATCATGAATCATGAATCATGAATTGAATCATGAATCATGAATCATGAATTGAATCATGAATCATGAATCATGAATCATGAATCGAATCATGAATCATGAATCAAATCATGAATCTTGAATTGAATCATGAATCGAATCATGAATTGAATCATGAATTGAATCATGAATCGAATCAGGAATCAAATCATGAATCATGAAATGAATCATGAATCGAATCATGAATCATTGATCGAATCATGAATCTTGAATTGAATCATGAATCGAATCATGAATCATGAATCATGAATTGAATCATGAATTGAATCATGAATCATGAAATGAATCATGAATCGAATCATGAATCATGAATCGAATCATGAATCATGAATTGAATCATGAATCATGAATTGAATAATGAATCATAAATCATGAATTGAATCATGAATCATGAATCATGAATTGAATCATAAATCATGAATCATGAATCGAATCATGAATCATGAATCATGAATCATGAATCATGAATTAAATCATGATTCATGAATTGAATCATGAATCATGAATCATGAATCGAATCATGAATCATGAATCAAGATTCATGAATCGAATCATGAATCATGAATTGAATCATGAATCTTGAATCATGAATCATGAATTGAATCATAATGCATGAATCAAATCATGAATTGAATCATGAATCATGAATCGAATCATGAATCATGAATTGAATCATGAATCATGAATCTTGAATCATGAATCATGAATTGAATCATAATTCATGAATCGAATCATGAATTGAATCATGAATCATGAATCGAATCATGAATCATGAATTGAATCATGAATCATGAATCGAATCATGAACCATGAATTGAATCATGAATTTAATCATGAATCATGAATCGAATCATGAATCATGAATTGAATCATGAAATGAATCATGAATCATGAATTGAATAATGAATTGATTTATGAATCATGATTTGAATCATGAATCATGAATTAAATCATGAATCAAGAATCATGAATTGAATCATGAATCATGAATTATGAAACATGAATTGAATCATGAATCATGAAATGAATCATCAATCATGAATCATGAATCATGAATGGAATCATGAATCATGAATTATGAAACTTGAATTGAATCATGAATCATGAATCGAATCATGAATCATGATTAATGCATTGAATCATGAGTAATGAATCATAAATCATGAATTAAATCATGAATCATGAATCGGATCATAAATCATGAATCAAGAATCATGAATCGAATCATAAATTATGAATTGAATCATGAATCATAAATCATGAATCATGAATCGAATCATGAATCATGAATCGGATCATAAATCATGAATCAAGAATCATGAATCGAATCATAAATTATGAATTGAATCATGAATCATAAATCATGAATCATGAATCGAATCATGAATCATGAATCGGATCATAAATCATGAATCAAGAATCATGAATCGAATCATGAATTATGAATTGAATCATGAATCATAAATCATGAATCATGAATCGAATCAAGAATCATGAATCGAATCATGAATTATGAATTGATTCATGAATCATAAATCATGAATCATGAATCGAATCATGAATCATAAATCATGAATTATGAATTATGAATTGAATCATGAATCATGAATCGAATCTTGAATCATGAATCATGAATTTAATCATGAATTGAATCATGAATCATGAATCATGAATCGAATCATGAATCATAAATCATGAATTATGAATTATGAATTGAATCATGAATCATGAATCGAATCTTGAATCATGAATCATGAATTTAATCATGAATTGAATCATGAATCATGAATCATGAATTGAATCATGAATCATGAATCATGAATCATGAATTGAATCATGAATCATGAATCATGAATTGAATCATGAATCATAAATCGAATCATGAATCATAAATCGAATCATGAATCTTGAATTGAATCAATAATCATGAATCATGAATCATGAATTGAATCATAATTTGAATCATGAATCATGAATTGAATCATGAATCATGAATCCAATCATGAATCATGAATCATGAATTGAATCATGAATTGAATTATGAATCATGAATCATGAATCGAATCATGAATCATGAATCATGAATTTAATCATGAATTGAATCATGAATCATGAATTATAAATTGAATCATGAATCATGAATCATGAATCATGAATTGATTCATGAATCATGAATCATGAATTGAATCATGAATCATAAATCGAATCATGAATCATGAATTAAATCAGGAATCAAATCATGAATTGAATCATGAATCATGAATTGAATCATGAATCATGAATTAAATCATGAATCATGAATCATGAATTGAATCATGAATCATGAATTATGAATCATGAATTGAATCATGAATCATGAATCATGAATCATGAATCATGAATCATGAATCATGAATTGAATTATGAATTGAATCATGAATCATGAATCATGAATTGAAGCATGAATCATGAATCATGAATCGAATCATAAATCATGAATTGAATCATGAATCATGAATCATGAATTGTATTATGAATCATGAATTGAATCATGAATCATGAATCATGAATTGAATCATGAATCATGAATCATGAATCGAATCATGAATCATGAATCAAGATTCATGAATTGAATCATGAATCATGAATTAAATCATGAATCATGAATCATGAATTGAATCATGAATCATGAATTATGAATCATGAATTGAATCATGAATCATGAATCATGAATTGAATCATGAATCATGAATCATGAATTGAATTATGAATTGAATCATGAATCATGAATCATGAATTGAAGCATGAATCATGAATCATGAATCGAATCATAAATCATGAATTGAATCATGAATCATGAATCATGAATTGAAGCATGAATCATGAATCATGAATCGAATCATAAATCATGAATTGAATCATGAATCATGAATCATGAATTGTATTATGAATCATGAATTGAATCATGAATCATGAATCATGAATTGAATCATGAATCATGAATCATGAATCGAATCATGAATCATGAATCAAGATTCATGAATCGAATCATGAATCATGAATTGAATCATGAATCTTGAATCATGAATCATGAATTGAATCATGAATCGAATCCTGAATCATGAATCATGAATTATGAATTGAATCATGAATCATGAATCATGAATTGAATCATGAATCATAAATCGAATCATGAATCATGAATTTAATCATGAATTGAATCATGAATCATGAATCGAATCATGAATCATAATTTGAATCAAGAAAAGAATCATGAATCATGAATTGAATCATGAATTGAATCATGAATCATGAATCATGAATTGAATCATGAATCATGAATCATGAATTGAATCATGAATCAAGAATCATAAATCGAATCATGAATTGAATCATGAATCATGAATGGAATCATGAATCATGAATTATAAAACATGAATTGAATCATGAATCATGGATCGAATCATGAATCATGATTAATTCATTGAATCATGAGTAATGAATCATAAATCAGAAATTTAATTCATGAATCATGAATCGGATCATAAATCATGAATCAAGAAAAATGAATCGAATCATGAATTATGAATTGAATCATGAATCATAAATCATGAATAATAAATCAAATCATGAATCATGAATCGCATCATAAATAAAGAATCAAGAATCATGAATCGAATCATGAATTATGAATTGAATGATGAATCATAAATCATGAATTATGAATTATGAATTGAATCACGAATCATGAATCGAATCTAGAATCATGAATCATGAATTGAATCATGAATTGAATCATGAATCATGAATCATGAATTGAATCATGAATCATGAATCATGAATTGAATCATGAATTATGAATCATGAATTGAATCATGAATCATGAATCATGAATCATGAATTGAATCATGAATCATAAATCGAATCATGAATCTTGAATTGAATCATGAATTGAATCATTAATCATGAATCATGAATCATGAATTGAATCATAATTTGAATCATGAATCATGAATTGAATCATGAATCATGAATCCAATCATGAATCATGAATCATGAATTGAATCATGAATTGAATCATGAATCATTAATCATAAATTGAATCATGAATCATGAATCATGAATCATGAATTGATTCATGAATCATGAATCATGAATTGAATCATGAATCATAAATCGAATCATGAATCATGAATTAAATCAGGAATCAAATCATGAATTGAATCATGAATCATGAATTGAATCATGAATCATGAATTAAATCATGAATCATGAATCATAAATTGAATGATGAATCATGAATTATGAATCATGAATTGAATCATGAATCATGAATCATGAATTGAATCATGAATCATGAATCATGAATTGAATTATGAATCATGAATTGAATCATGAATTATGAATCATGAATTGAATCATGAATCATGAATCATGAATTGAATTATGAATCATGAATTGAATCATGAATCATGAATTGAATCATGAATCATGAATTGAATCATGAATCATGAATTGAATCATTAATCATAAATCGAATCATGAATCATGAATTGAATCAAGAAAAGAATCATGAATCATGAATTGAATCATGAATTGAATCTTGAATCTTGAATCATGAATTGAATCATGAATCATGAATCATGAATTGAATCATGAATCATGAATTGAATCATGAATCATGAATTGAATCATGAATCATGAATTGAATCATGAATCATGAATTGAATCATGAATTGAATCATGAATCTTGAATCATGAATTGAATCATGAATCATGAATCATGAATTGAATCATGAATCATGAATTGAATCATGAATCAAGAATCATAAATCGAATCATGAATTGAATCATGAATCATGAATTGAATCATGAATCATGAATTGAATCATCAATCATGAATCATGAAATGAATCATGAATCATGAATTATGAATTGAATCTTGAATCATGAATCGAATCATGAATCATGAATCAAGAATCATGAATCAAATCATGAATCATGAATTGAATCATGAATCATAAATTGAATCATGAATCATGAATCATGACTCGAATCATGAATCATGAATTGAATCATGAATCTTGAATTGAATCATGAATTAAATCATGATTCATGAATTGAATCATGAATCATGAATCGAATCATGAATCATGAATCAAGATTCATGAATCGAATCATGAATCATGAATTGAATCATGAATCTTGAATCATGAATCATGAATTGAATCATAATTCATGAATCAAATCATGAATTGAATCATGAATCATGAATCGAATCATGAATCATGAATCGAATCATGAATCATGAATTCAATCATGAATTTTGAATCATGAATCATGAATTGAATCATAATTCATGAATCGAATCATGAATTGAATCATGAATCATGAATCGAATCATGAATCATGAATTGAATCATGAATTTAATCATGAATCATGAATCAAATCATGAATCTTGAATCGAATCATGAATCATGAATTGAATCATGAAATGAATCATGAATCATGAATTGAATCATGAATTGAATCATGAATCATGAATTAAATCATGAATCAAGAATCATGAATTGAATCATGAATCATGAATTATGAAACATGAATTGAATCATGAATCATGAAATGAATCATCAATCATGAATCAAGATTCATGAATCGAATCATGAATCATGAATTGAATCATGAATCTTGAATCATGAATCATGAATTGAATCATAATTCATGAATCAAATCATGAATTGAATCATGAATCATGAATCGAATCATGAATCATGAATCGAATCATGAATCATGAATTCAATCATGAATCTTGAATCATGAATCATGAATTGAATCATAATTCATGAATCGAATCATGAATTGAATCATGAATCATGAATCGAATCATGAATCATGAATTGAATCATGAATTTAATCATGAATCATGAATCGAATCATGAATCATGAATTGAATCAAGAAAAGAATCATGAATCATGAATTGAATCATGAATTTAATCATGAATCATGAATCATGTATTGAATCATTAATCATGAATCATGAATTGAATCATGAATCAAGAATCATAAATCGAATCATGAATTGAATCATGAATCATGAATGGAATCATGAATCATGAATTATGAAACATGAATTGAATCATGAATCATGATTAATGCATTGAATCATGAGTAATGAATCATAAATCATGAATTAAATCATGAATCATGAATCGGATCATAAATCATGAATCAAGAATAATGAATCAAATCATGAATTATGAATTGAATCATGAATCATGATTAATGCATTGAATCATGAGTAATGAATCATAAATCATGAATTAAATCATGAATCATGAATCGGATCATAAATCATGAATAATGAATCGAATCATGAATTATGAATTCAATCATGAATCATAAATCATGAATCATGAATCGAATCATGAATCATGAATCGCATCATAAATAAAGAATCAAGAATCATGAATCGAATCATGAATTATGAATTGAATCATGAATCTTGAATCGAATCATGAATCATGAATTGAATCATGAAATGAATCATGAATCATGAATTGAATCATGAATTGAATCATGAATCATAAATCGAATCATGAATCATGAATTTAATCATGAATTGAATCATGAATCATGAATCGAATCATGAATCATGAATTGAATCATGAATTGAATCATGAATCATGAATCATGAATTGAATCATGAATCATGAATCATGAATTGAATCATGAATCAAGAATCATAAATCGAATCATGAATTGAATCATGAATCATGAATTGAATCATGAATTGAATCATGAATCATGAATCATGAATTGAATCATGAATCAAGAATCATAAATCGAATCATGAATTGAATCATGAATCATGAATGGAATCATGAATCATGAATTATGAAACATGAATTGAATCATGAATCATGAATCGAATCATGAATCATGATTAATGCATTGAATCATGAGTATTGAATCATAAATCATGAATTAAATCATGAATCATGAATTGGATCATAAATCATGAATCAAGAATAATGAATCGAATCATGAATTATGAATCGAATCATGAATCATGATTAATGCATTGAATCATGAGTAATGAATCATAAATCATGAATTAAATCATGAATCATGAATCGGATCATAAATCATGAATAATGAATCGAATCATGAATTATGAATTGAATCATGAATCATAAATCATGAATCATGAATCGAATCATGAATCATGAATCGCATCATAAATAAAGAATCAGGAATCAGGAATCGAATCATGAATTATGAATTGAATCATGAATCATAAATCATGAATCATGAATTGAATCATGAATCATAAATCATGAATTATGAATTATGAATTGAATCACGAATCATGAATCGAATCTTGAATCATGAATCATGAATTGAATCATGAATTGAATCATGAATCATGAATCATGAATTGATTCATGAATCATGAATCATGAATTGAATCATGAAATGAATCATGAATTAACTCATGAATTGAATCATGAATCATTAATCATGAATTAAATCATAAATCATGAATCATGAATCATGAATTGAATCATGAATCATGATCATGAATCGAATCATAAATCATGAATTGAATCATGAATTGAATCATGAATCTTGAATCATGAATCATGAATTGAATCATGAATCATGAATCGAATCATGAATCATGAATCATGAATCAAGAATCATGAATTGAATCATGAAACATGAATCATGAATTGAATCATGAATCATGAATCGAATCATGAATCATGAATTGAATCATGAATTGAATCATGAATCATGAATCGAATTATGAATCATAAATCATGATCATGAATTGAATCAAGAAACATGAATCATGAATTGAATCATGAATCATGAATCGAATCATGAATCATGAATTGAATCATGAATTGAATCATGAATCATGAATTGAATCATGAATTGAATCATGAATTGAATCGTGAATTGAATCACTAATCATGAATTATGATCGAATCATGAATCATGAATCATGAATTGAATCATGAATCAAGAATCATAAATCGAATCATGAATCATGAAATGAATCAGGAATCGAATCATGAATTGAATCATGAATTGAATCATGAATCATGAATTAAATCATGAATCATGAATTGAATCATCAATCATGAAGCATGAATCATGAATTGAATCATGAATCATGAATTATGAATTGAATCTTGAATCATGAATCATGAGTCGAATCATGAATCATGAATCAAGAATCATGATTCGAATCATGAATCATGAATTGAATCATGAATCATGAATCATGAATTGAATCATGAATCATGAATCATGAATCGAATCATGAATCATGAATCGAATCATGAATCTTGAATTGAATCATAATTTGTATCATGAATCATGAATCTTGAATTGAATCATGAATCATGAATCATGAATTGAATTTATGAATCATGAATCATAAATCGAATCATGAATCATGAATTGAATCAGGAATCGAATCATGAATTGAATCATGAATCATTTATTGAATCATGAATCATAAATCATGAATCATGAATTGAATCATTAATAAAGAATCATGAAATGAATCATGAATTGAATGATGAATCATTAATCATGAATTAAATCATAAATCATGAATCATGAATCATGAATCATGAATCGAATCATAAATCATGAATTGAATCATGAATCATGAATTGAATCATGAATCATGAATTGAATCATGAATCATGAATCATGAATTGAATCATGAATCATGAATCATGAATCGAATCATGAATCATGAATCGAGATTCATGAATCAAATCATGAATCATGAATTGAATCATGAATCTTGAATCAAGAATCATGAATCGAATCATGAATCATGAATTGAATCATGAATAATGAATCATTAATTGAATCATGAATCATGAATCATGAATTATCAATCATGAATTGAATTATGAATCATGGATCGAATCATGAATCATGAATTGAATCAGAATTGAATCATTAATCATGAATCATGAATTGAATCATAATTTGAATCATGAATCATGAATTGAATCATGAATCATGAATCATGAATTGAATTTATGAATCATGAATCATAAATCGAATCATGAATCATGAATTGAATCAGGAATCGAATCATGAATCATGAATTGAATCATGAATCATAAATCATGAATCATGAATTGAATCATGAATCATGAATTCAATCATGAATCATGAATCAAGAATCATGAATCGAATCATGAATCATGAATTAAATCATGAATAATGAATCATGAATTGAATCATGAATCATGAATTATAATTCCTGAATTGAATCATGAATTATGAATTAAATCATGAATTGAATCATGAATCATGAATTGATTCATGAATCATGAATCATGAATTGAATCATGAATCATAAATTGATTCATGATCATGAATTGAGTCATGAATTGAATCATGAATTGAATCATGAATTGAATGATGAATCATTAATCATGAATTAAATCATAAATCATGAATTATGAATCATGAATCATGAATCGAATCATAAATCATGAATTGAATCATGAATCATGAATTGAATCATGAATCATGAATTGAATCATGAATCATGAATCATGAATTGAATCATGAATCATGAATCATGAATCGAATCATGAATCATGAATCGAGATTCATGAATCAAATCATGAATCATGAATTGAATCATGAATCTTGAATCATGAATCATGAATTGAATCATGAATCATGAATCGAATCATTGAATCATGAATCATGAAACAAGAATCATGAATTGAATCATGAAACATGAATCATGAATTGAATCATGAATCATGAATCGAATCATGAATCATGAATTGAATCATGAATTTAATCATGAATCATGAATCGAATCATGAATCATGAATCATGAATCATGAATCATGAATTGAATCATGAAACATGAATCATGAATTGAATCATGAATCATGAATCAAATCATGAATCATGAATTGAATCATGAATTGAATCATGAATCATGAATTGAATCATGAATTGAATCATGAATTGAATCGTGAATTGAATCATGAATTATGAATCGAATCATGAATCATGAATCATGAATTGAATCATGAATCAAGAATCATAAATCGAATCATGAATCATGAAATGAATCAGGAATCGAATCATGAATTGAATCATGAATTGAATCATGAATCATGAATTAAATCATGAATCATGAATTGAATCATCAATCATGAAGCATGAATCATGAATTGAATCATGAATCATGAATTATGAATTGAATCTTGAATCATAAATCATGAATCGAATCATGAATCAAGAATCATGATTCGAATCATGAATCATGAATTGAATCATGAATCATGAATTGAATCATGAATCATGAATCATGAATCGAATCATGAATCATGAATCGAATCATGAATCTTGAATTGAATCATAATTTGAATCATGAATCATGAATCTTGAATTGAATCATGAATCATGAATCATAAATTGAACTTATGAATCATTTATTGAATCATGAATCATAAATCATGAATCATGAATTGAATCATTAATAAAGAATCATGAATTGAATCATGAATCGAATCATGAATCATGAATCATGAATCATAAATTGATTCATGAATCATGAATTGAATCATGAATTGAATCATGAATTGAATCATGAATCATAAATCATGAATTGAATCATGAATCATGAATCATGAATTGAAACATGAATCATGAATTGAATAATGAATCATGAATCATGAATTGAATCATGAATCATGAATCGAATCATGAATCAAGATTCATGAATCGAATCATGAATCATGAATTGAATTATGAATCTTGAATCATGAATGATGCATTGAATCATGAATCATGAATCGAATCATGAATCATGAATCATGAATCATGAATCATGAATTGAATCATGGATCATGAATCATGAATTGAATCATGAATCATGAATCGAATCATGAATCATGAATCATGAATCATGAATTGAATCATGAATCATGAATTGAATCATGAATCATGAATCGAATCATGAATCATGAATTGAATCATGAAATGAATCATGAATCATGAATCGAATCATGAATCATGAATTGAATCTTGAAATGAATCATGAATCATGAATTGAATCATGAATTGAATCATTAATCATGAATCATGAATTGAATCATGAATCATGAATCATGAATTGAATCATAAATCAAGAATGATAAATAGAATCATGAATCATGAAATGAATCAGGAATCAAATAATGAATTGAATCATGAATCATGAATTGAATCATGAATCAGGAATCAAATAATGAATTGAATCATGAATCATGAATTGAATCATCAATCATGAATCATGAATCATGAATTGAATCATGAATCATGAATTATGAATTAAATCTTGAATCATGAATCATGAATCAAATCATGAATCATGAATCAAGAATCATGAATCATGAATCATGAATTGAATCATGAATCGAATCATGAATCATGAATTGAATCAAGAATCATGAATCATGAATCATGAATTGAATCATGAATCATGAATCATGAATTGAATCATGAATCATGAATCATGAATCGAATCATGAATCATGAATCGAATCATGAATCATGAATCATGAATTGAATCATGAATTGAATCATGAATCGAATCATGAATCATGAAATGAATCATGAATCGAATAATGAATCATGAATCGAATCATGAATCTTGAATTGAATCATGAATCAAATCATGAATCATGAATCATGAATCGAATCATGAATCATGAATTGAATCATGAATCATGAATCATGAATTGAATCATGAATCAAGAATCATGAATCATGAATTAAATCATGAATCATGAATCATGAATTATGAATCATGAATTGAATTATGAATCATGGATCGAATCATGAATCATGAATTGAATCATGAATTGAATCAGATTGAACCATTAATCATGAATCATGAATCATGAATTGAATCATAATTTGAATCATGAATCATGAATTGAATCATGAATTAATTCATGAATTGAATCATGAATCATGAATCATGAATTGAATCATCAATCATGAAGCATGAATCATGAATTGAATCATGAATCATGAATTATGAATTGAATCATGAATCATGAATCATGAATTGAATCATGAATCATGAATTATGAATCGAATCATGAATCATGAATCGAATCATGAATCTTGAATTGAATCATAATTTGAATCATGAATCATGAATCTTGAATTGAATCATGAATCATGAATCATGAATTGAATTTATGAATCATGAATCATAAATCGAATCATGAATCATGAATTGAATCAGGAATCGAATCATGAATTGAATCATGAATCATTTATTGAATCATGAATCATAAATCATGAATCATGAATTGAATCATTAATAAAGAATCATGAATTGAATCATGAATCAAATCATGAATCATGAATCATGAATCATGAATCATGAATCATAAATTGATTCATGAATCATGAATTGAATTATGAATTGAATCATGAATCATTAATCATGAATTAAATCATGAATCATGAATCATGAATCATGAATCATGAATTGAATCATAAATCATGAATCATGAATCATAAATTGATTCATGAATCATGAATTGAATCATGAATTGAATCATGAATCATAAATCATGAATTGAATCATGAATCATGAATCATGAATTGAAACATGAATCATAAATTGAATCATGAATCTTGAATCATGAATTGAATCATGAATCATGAATCGAATCATGAATCAAGATTCATGAATCGAATTATGAATCATGAATTGAATTATGAATCTTGAATCATGAATCATGAATTGAATCATGAATCAAGAATCATGAATTAAATCATGAATCATGAATCATGAATCATGAATCATGAATTGAATCATAAATCATGAATCATGAATTGAATCATAAATCATGAATCATGAATCATAAATTGATTTATGAATCATGAATTGAATCATGAATTGAATCATGAATTGAATCATGAATCATTAATCATGAATTAAATCATAAATCATGAATCATGAATCATGAATCATGAATTGAATCATGAATCATGAATCATGAATCATGAATAGAATCATAAATCATGAATTGAATCATGAATCATGAATCATGAATTGAATCATGAATCATGAATCATGAATTGAATTATGAATCATGAATCATGAATCGAATCATGAATCATGAATCGAGATTCATGAATCAAATCATGAATCATGAATTGAATCAAGAATCTTGAATTATGAATCATGAATTGAATCATGAATCATGAATCGAATCATGAATCATGAATCATGAATCAAGAATCATGAATTGAATCATGAAACATGAATCATGAATTGAATCATGAATCATGAATCGAATCATGAATCATGAATTGAATCATGAATTGAATCATGAATCATGAATCGAATCATGAATCATGAATCATGAATCATGAATTGAATCATGAAATATGAATCATGAATCGAATCATGAATCATGAATCGCATCATAAATAAAGAATCAAGAATCATGAATCGAATCATGAATTATGAATTGAATCATGAATCATAAATCATGAATCATGAATTGAATCATGAATCATAAATCATGAATTATGAATTATGAATTGAATCACGAATCATGAATCGAATCTTGAATCATGAATCATGAATTGAATCATGAATTGAATCATGAATCATGAATCATGAATTGATTCATGAATCATGAATCATGAATTGAATCATTAATCATAAATTGATTCATGAATCATGAATTGAATCATGAATTGAATCATGAATTGAATCATGAATTGAATCATGAATTATTAATCATGAATTAAATCATAAATCATGAATCATGAATCATGAATCATGAATTGAATCATGAATCATGAATCATGAATCGAATCATAAATCATGAATTGAATCATGAATTGAATCATGAATCTTGAATCATGAATCATGAATTGAATCATGAATCATGAATCGAATCATGAATCATGAATCATGAATCAAGAATCATGAATTGAATCATGAAACATGAATCATGAATTGAATCATGAATCATGAATCGAATCATGAATCATGAATTGAATCATGAATTGAATCATGAATCATGAATCGAATCATGAATCATAAATCATGAATCATGAATTGAATCATGAAACATGAATCATGAATTGAATCATGAATCATGAATCGAATCATGAATCATGAATTGAATCATGAATTGAATCATGAATCATGAATTATGAATTGAATCTTGAATCATGAATCATGAATCGAATCATGAATCATGAATCAAGAATCATGATTCGAATCATGAATCATGAATTGAATCATGAATCATGAATCATGAATTGAATCATGAATCATGAATCATGAATCGAATCATGAATCATGAATCGAATCATGAATCTTGAATTGAATCATAATTTGAATCATGAATCATGAATCTTGAATTGAATCATGAATCATGAATCATGAATTGAATTTATGAATCATGAATCATAAATCGAATCATGAATTGAATCAGGAATCGAATCATGAATTGAATCATGAATCATTTATTGAATCATGAATCATAAATCATGAATCATGAATTGAATCATTAATAAAGAATCATAATTTGAATCATGAATCGAATCATGAATCATGAATCATGAATCATGAATTGAATCATGAATCATGAATCATGAATTGAATCATGAATCATGAATCAAGAATCATGAATCGAATCATGAATCATGAATTGAATCATGAATAATGAATCATTAATTGAATCATGAATCATGAATCATGAATTATCAATCATGAATTGAATTATGAATCATGGATCGAATCATGAATCATGAATTGAATCAGAATTGAATCATTAATCATGAATCATGAATTGAATCATAATTTGAATCATGAATCATGAATTGAATCATGAATCATGAATCATGAATTGAATTTATGAATCATGAATCATAAATCGAATCATGAATCATGAATTGAATCAGGAATCGAATCATGAATCATGAATTGAATCATGAATCATAAATCATGAATCATGAATTCAATCATGAATCATGAATTCAATCATGAATCATGAATCAAGAATCATGAATCGAATCATGAATCATGAATTAAATCATGAATAATGAATCATGAATTGAATCATGAATCATGAATTATAATTCCTGAATTGAATCATGAATCATGAATTATGAATTGAATCATGAATTGAATCATGAATCATGAATTATGAATTGAATCATGAATCATGAATTGAATCATGAATCATAAATTGATTCATGAATCATGAATTGAGTCATGAATTGAATCATGAATTGAATCATGAATTGAATCATGAATCATTAATCATGAATTAAATCATAAATCATGAATCATGAATCATGAATCATGAATTGAATCATGAATCATGAATCATGAATCGAATCATAAATCATGAATTGAATCATGAATCATGAATCATGAATTGAATCATGAATCATGAATTGAATCATGAATCATGAATCATGAATTGAATCATGAATCATGAATCATGAATCGAATCATGAATCATGAATCGAGATTCATGAATCAAATCATGAATCATGAATTGAATCATGAATCTTGAATCATGAATCATGAATTGAATCATGAATCATGAATCGAATCATGAATCATGAATCAAGAATCATGAATTGAATCATGAAACATGAATCATGAATTGAATCATGAATCATGAATCGAATCATGAATCATGAATTGAATCATGAATTTAATCATGAATCATGAATCGAATCATGAATCATGAATCATGAATCATGAATCATGAATCATGAATTGAATCATGAAACATGAATCATGAATTGAATCATGAATCATGAATCGAATCATGAATCATGAATTGAATCATGAATTGAATCATGAATCATGAATTGAATCATGAATTGAATCATGAATTGAATCGTGAATTGAATCACTAATCATGAATTATGAATCGAATCATGAATCATGAATCATGAATTGAATCATGAATCAAGAATTGAATCAGGAATCGAATCATGAATTGAATAATGAATCATGAATCATAAATCATGAATCATGAATTGAATCATTAATAAAGAATCATGAATTGAATCATGAATCAAATCATGAATCATGAATCATGAATCATGAATCATGATTTGAATCATGAATCATGAATCATGAATCATGAATCATAAATTGATTCATGAATCATGAATTGAATTATGAATTGAATCATGAATCATTAATCATGAATTAAATCATGAATCATGAATCATGAATCATGAATCATGAATTGAATCATAAATCATGAATCATGAATCATAAATTGATTCATGAATCATGAATTGAATCATGAATTGAATCATGAATCATAAATCATGAATTGAATCATGAATCATGAATCATGAATTGAAACATGAATCATGAATTAAATCATGAATCATGAATCATGAATCATGAATCATGAATCATGAATTGAATCATAAATCATGAATCATGAATCATGAATTGAATCATAAATCATGAATCATGAATCATAAATTGATTCATGAATCATGAATTGAATCATGAATTGAATCATGAATCATTAATCATGAATTAAATCATAAATCATGAATCATGAATCATGAATCATGAATTGAATCATGAATCATGAATCATGAATCGAATCATAAATCATGAATTGAATCATGAATCATGAATTATGAATTGAATCATAAATCATGAATCATGAATTGAATTATGAATCATGAATCATGAATCGAATCATGAATCATGAATCGAGATTCATGAATCAAATCATGAATCATGAATTGAATCAAGAATCTTGAATTATGAATCATGAATTGAATCATGAATCATGAATCGAATCATGAATCATGAATCATGAATCAAGAATCATGAATTGAATCATGAAACATGAATCATGAATTAAATCATGAATCATGAATCGAATCATGAATCATGAATTGAATCATGAATTGAATCATGAATCATGAATCGAATCATGAATCATGAATCATGAATCATGAATTGAATCATGAAACATGAATCATGAATCGAATCATGAATCATGAATCGCATCATAAATAAAGAATCAAGAATCATGAATCGAATCATGAATTATGAATTGAATCATGAATCATAAATCATGAATCATGAATTGAATCATGAATCATAAATCATGAATTATGAATTATGAATTGAATCACGAATCATGAATTGAATCTTGAATCATGAATCATGAATTGAATCATGAATTGAATCATGAATCATGAATCATGAATTGATTCATGAATCATGAATCATGAATTGAATCATTAATCATAAATTGATTCATGAATCATGAATTGAATCATAAATTGAATCATGAATTGAATCATGAATTGAATCATGAATTATTAATCATGAATTAAATCATAAATCATGAATCATGAATCATGAATCATGAATTGAATCATGAATCATGAATCATGAATCGAATCATAAATCATGAATTGAATCATGAATTGAATCATGAATCTTGAATCATGAATCATGAATTGAATCATGAATCATGAATCGAATCATGAATCATGAATCGTGAATCAAGAATCATGAATTGAATCATGAAACATGAATCATGAATTGAATCATGAATCATGAATCGAATCATGAATCATGAATTGAATCATGAATTGAATCATGAATCATGAAATGAATCATGAATTGAATCATGAATTGAATCGTGAATTGAATCACTAATCATGAATTATGAATCGAATCATGAATCATGAATCATGAATTGAATCATGAATCAAGAATCATAAATCGAATCATGAATCATGAAATGAATCAGGAATCGAATCATGAATTGAATCATGAATTGAATCATGAATCATGAATTAAATCATGAATCATGAATTGAATCATGAATCATGAAGCATGAATCATGAATTGAATCATGAATCATGAATTATGAATTGAATCATGAATCATGAATCATGAATCGGATCATGAATCATGAATCGAATCATGAATCTTGAATTGAATCATAATTTGAATCATGAATCATGAATCTTGAATTGAATCATGAATCATGAATCATGAATTGAATTTATGAATCATGAATCATAAATCGAATCATGAATTGAATAATGAATCATTTATTGAATCATGAATCATAAATCATGAATCATGAATTGAACTTATGAATCATTTATTGAATCATGAATCATAAATCATGAATCATGAATTGAATCATTAATAAAGAATCATGAATTGAATCATGAATCGAATCATGAATCATGAATCATGAATCATGAATCATGAATCATAAATTGATTCATGAATCATGAATTGAATCATGAATTGAATCATGAATCATAAATCATGAATTGAATCATGAATCATGAATTGAAACATGAATCATGAATTGAATAATGAATCATGAATTGAATCATGAATCATGAATCGAATCATGAATCAAGATTCATGAATCGAATCATGAATCATGAATTGAATTATGAATCTTGAATCATGAATGATGAATTGAATCATGAATCATGAATCGAATCATGAATCATGAATCGAATCATGAATCATGAATCATGAATCATGAATTGAATCATGAATCATGAATTGAATCATGAATCATGAATCGAATCATGAATCATGAATCATGAATCATGAATTGAATCATGAATCATGAATTGAATCATGAATCATGAATCGAATCATGAATCATGAATTGAATCATGAAATGAATCATGAATCATGAATCGAATCATGAATCATGAATTGAATCTTGAAATGAATCATGAATCATGAATTGAATCATGAATCATGAATTGAATCATGAATTGAATCATGAATTGAATCATTAATCATGAATCATGAATTGAATCATGAATCATGAATCATGAATTGAATCATAAATCAAGAATCATAAATAGAATCATGAATCATGAAATGAATCAGGAATCAAATAATGAATTGAATCATGAATCATGAATTGAATCATCAATCATGAATCATGAATCATGAATTGAATCATGAATCATGAATTATGAATTAAATCTTGAATCATGAATCATGAATCAAATCATGAATCATGAATCAAGAATCATGAATTGAATCATGAATCGAATCATGAATCATGAATCAAGAATCATGAATCATGAATCATGAATTGAATCATGAATCGAATCATGAATCATGAATTGAATCAAGAATCATGAATCATGAATCATGAATTGAATCATGAATCATGAATCATGAATTGAATCATGAATCATGAATCATGAATCGAATCATGAATCATGAATCGAATCATGAATCATGAATCATGAATTTAATCATGAATTGAATCATGAATCGAATCATGAATCATGAAATGAATCATGAATCATGAAATGAATCATGAATCGAATAATGAATCATGAATCGAATCATGAATCTTGAATTGAATCATGAATCAAATCATGAATCATGAATCATGAATCGAATCATGAATCATGAATTGAATCATGAATCATGAATCATGAATTGAATCATGAATCATGAATCAAGAATCATGAATCATGAATTGAATCATGAATCATGAATTATGAATCATGAATTGAATAATGAATCATGGATCGAATCATGAATCATGAATTGAATCATGAATTGAATCAGATTAAACCATTAATCATGAATCATGAATCATGAATTGAATCATAATTTGAATCATGAATCATAAATTGAATCATGAATTAATTCATGAATTGAATCATGAATCATGAATCATGAATTGAATCATCAATCATGAAGCATAAATCATGAATTGAATCATGAATCATGAATTATGAATTGAATCATGAATCATGAATCATGAATCATGAATTGAATCATGAATCATGAATTATGAATTGAATCATGAATCATGAATCGAATCATGAATCTTGAATTGAATCATAATTTGAATCATGAATCATGAATCTTGAATTGAATCATGAATCATGAATCATGAATTGAATTTATGAATCATGAATCATAAATCGAATCATGAATCATGAATTGAATCAGGAATCGAATCATGAATTGAATCATGAATCATTTATTGAATCATGAATCATAAATCATGAATCATGAATTGAAACATTAATAAAGAATCATGAATTGAATCATGAATCAAATCATGAATCATGAATCATGAATCATGATTTGAATCATGAATCATGAATCATGAATCATGAATCATAAATTGATTCATGAATCATGAATTGAATTATTAATTGAATCATGAATCATTAATCATGAATTAAATCATGAATCATGAATCATGAATTGAATCATAAATCATGAATCATGAATCATAAATTGATTCATGAATCATGAATTGAATCATGAATTGAATCATGAATCATAAATCATGAATTGAATCATGAATCATGAATCATGAATTGAAACATGAATCATAAATTGAATCATGAATCTTGAATCATGAATTGAATCATGAATCATGAATCAAATCATGAATCAAGATTCATGAATCGAATTATGAATCATGAATTGAATTATGAATCTTGAATCATGAATCATGAATTGAATCATGAATCATGAATCATGAATTAAATCATGAATCATGAATCATGAATCATGAATCATGAATTGAATCATAAATCATGAATCATGAATCATGAATTGAATCATAAATCATGAATCATGAATCATAAATTGATTCATGAATCATGAATTGAATCATGAATTGAATCATGAATTGAATCATGAATCATTAATCATGAATTAAATCATAAATCATGAATCATGAATCATGAATCATGAATTGAATCATGAATCATGAATCGAATCATAAATCATGAATTAAATCATGAATCATGAATCATGAATTGAATCATGAATCATGAATCATGAATTGAATTATGAATCATGAATCGAATCATGAATCATGAATCGAGATTCATGAATCAAATCATGAATCATGAATTGAATCAAGAATCTTGAATTATGAATCATGAATTGAATCATGAATCATGAATCGAATCATGAATCATGAATCATGAATCAAGAATCATGAATTGAATCATGAAACATGAATCATGAATTGAATCATGAATCATGAATCGAATCATGAATCATGAATTGAATATTGAATTGAATCATGAATCATGAATCGAATCATGAATCATGAATCATGAATCATGAATTGAATCATGAAACATGAATCATGAATTGAATCATGAATCATGAATCGAATCATGAATCATGAATTGAATCATGAATTGAATCATGAATCATGAATTGAATCATGAATTGAATCATGAATTGAATCGTGAATTGAATCACTAATCATGAATCATGAATCGAATCATGAATCATGAATCATGAATTGAATCATGAATCAAGAATCATAAATCGAATCATGAATCATAAAATGAATCAGGAATCGAATCATGAATTGAATCATGAATCATGAATTAAATCATGAATCATGAATCATGAATCATGAATTGAATCATGAATCATGAATCATGAATCGAATCATGAATCATGAATCGAATCATGAATCTTGAATTGAATCATAATTTGAATCATGAATCATGAATCTTGAATTGAATCATGAATCATGAATCATGAATTGAATTTATGAATCATGAATCATAAATCGAATCATGAATCATGAATTGAATCAGGAATCGAATCATGAATTGAATCATGAATCATTTATTGAATCATGAATCATAAATCATGAATCATGAATTGAATCATTAATAAAGAATCATGAATTGAATCATGAATCGAATCATGAATCATGAATCATGAATCATGAATCATGAATCATGATTTGAATCATGAATCATGAATCATGAATCATAAATTGATTCATTAATCATGAATTAAATCATGAATCATGAATCATGAATCATGAATCATGAATCATGAATTGAATCATAAATCATGAATCATAAATTGATTCATGAATCATGAATTGAATCATGAATTGAATCATGAATCATAAATCATGAATTGAATCATGAATCATGAATCATGAATTGAAACATGAATCATGAATTGAATCATGAATCATGAATCATGAATTGAATCATGAATCATGAATCGAATCATGAATCAAGATTCATGAATCGAATTATGAATCATGAATTGAATTATGAATCTTGAATCATGAATCATGAATTGAATCATGAATCATGAATCATGAATTAAATCATGAATCATGAATCATGAATCATGAATTGAATCATAAATCATGAATCATGAATTGAATCATAAATCAATTATCATGAATCATAAATTGATTCATGAATCATGAATTGAATCATGAATTGAATCATGAATTGAATCATGAATCTTTAATCATGAATTAAATCATAAATCATGAATCATGAATCATGAATCATGAATTGAATCATGAATCATGAATCATGAATCGAATCATAAATCATGAATTGAATCATGAATGATGAATCATGAATTGAATCATGAATCATGAATTGAATCATGAATCATGAATCATGAATCGAATCATGAATCATGAATCGAGATTCATGAATCAAATCATGAATCATGAATTGAATAATGAATCTTGAATCATGAATCATGAATTGAATCATGAATCATGAATCGAATCATGAATCATGAATCATGAATCAAGAATCATGAATTGATTCATGAAACATGAATCATGAATTGAATCATGAATCATGAATCGAATCATGAATCATGAATTGAATCATGAATTGAATCATGAATCATGAATCGAATCATGAATCATGAATCATGAATTGAATCATGAAACATGAATCATGAATTGAATCATGAATCATGAATCGAATCATGAATTGAATCATGAATTGAATCATGAATCATGAATTGAATCATAATTGAATCATGAATTGAATCGTGAATTGAATCACTAATCATGAATCATGAATCGAATCATGAATCATGAATCATGAATTGAATCATGAATCAAGAATCATAAATCGAATCATGAATCATGAAATGAATCAGGAATCGAATCATGAATTGAATCATGAATCATGAATTGAATCATCAATCATGAATCATGAATCATGAATTGAATCATGAATCATGAATTATGAATTGAATCTTGAATCATGAATCATGAATCGAATCATGAATCATGAATCAAGAATCATGATTCGAATCATGAATCATGAATTGAATCATGAATCATGAATCATGAATCATGAATTGAATAATGAATCATGAATCATGAATCGAATCATGAATCATGAATCGAATCATGAATCTTGAATTGAATCATAATTTTAATCATGAATCATGAATCTTGAATTGAATCATGAATCATGAATTGAATTTATGAATCATGAATCATAAATCGAATCATGAATCATAAATTGAATCAGGAATCGAATCATGAATTGAATCATGAATCATTTATTGAATCATGAATCATAAATCATGAATCATGAATTGAATCATTAATAAAGAATCATGAATTGAATCATGAATCGAATCATGAATCATGAATCATGAATCATGAATCATGAATCATGATTTGAATCATGAATCATGAATCATGAATCATAAATTGATTCATGAATCATGAATTGAATTATGAATTGAATCATGAATCATTAATCATGAATTAAATCATGAATCATGAATCATGAATCATGAATTGAATCATAAATCATGAATCATGAATCATAAATTGATTCATGAATCATGAATTGAATCATGAATTAAATCATGAATCATAAATCATGAATTGAATCATTAATCATGAATCATGAATTGAAACATGAATTATGAATTGAATCATGAATCATGAATTGAATCATGAATCATGAATCGAATCATGAATCAAGATTCATGAATCGAATCATGAATCATGAATTGAATTATGAATCTTGAATCATGAATCATGAATTAAATCATGAATCATGAATCGAATCATGAATCATGAATCATGAATCATGAATTGAATCATAGATCATGAATCATGAATTGAATCATGAATCATGAATCGAATCATGAATCATGAATCATGAATTGAATCATAAATCATGAATTGAATCATGAATCATGAATCGAATCATGAATCATGAATTGAATCATGAAATGAATCATGAATCATGAATCGAATCATGAATCATGAATTGAATCATGAAATGAATAATGAATCATGAATTGAATCATGAATTGAATCATGAATTGAATCACTAATCATGAATCATGAATTGAATCATGAATCATGAATCATGAATTGAATCATAAATCAAGAATCATAAATCGAATCATGAATCATGAAATGAATCAGGAATCGAATAATGAATTGAATCATGAATCATGAATTGAATCATCAATCATGAATCATTAATCATGAATTGAATCAAGAATCATGAATTATGAATTCAATCTTGAATCATGAATCATGAATCAAATCATGAATCATGAATCAAGAATCATGAATTGAATCATGAATCTAATCATGAATCATGAATCATGAATCATGAATTGAATCATGAATCATGAATTGAATCATGAATCGAATCATGAATCATGAATTGAATCAAGAATCATGAATCATGAATCATGAATTGAATCATGAATCATGAATCATGAATTGAATCATGAATCGAATCATGAATCGAATCATGAATCATGAATCGAACAATGAATCATGAATCGAATCATGAATTGAATCATGAATCGAATCATGAATCGAATCATGAATCATGAATCGAACAATGAATCATGAATCGAATCATGAATCTTGAATTGAATCATGAATCGAATCATGAATCATGAATCATGAATTGAATCATGAATCATGAATTATGAATCATGAATTGAATCATTAATCATGAATCAAATCATAAATCATGAATCATGAATCAAATCATGAATGATGAATCATGAATTGAATCATGAATCATGAATCATAAATCGAATCATGAATCATGAATTGAATCAGGAATCGAATCATGAATTGAATCATGAATCATGAATTGAATCATGAATCATAAATCATGAATCATGAATTAAATCATGAATCATGAATTGAATCATGAATCATGAATCGAATCAGGAATCTTGAATCATGAATTGAATCATGAATCATGAATCATGAATCATAAATTCATTCATGAATCATGAATTGAATCATGAATTGAATCATGAATCATTAATCATGAATTAAATCATGAATCATAAATCATGAATCAAGAATCATGAATCAGGAATCATGAATTGAATCATAAATCATGAATCATGAATCATGAATTGAATCATAAATCATGAATCATGAATCATAAATTGATTCATGAATCATGAATTGAATCATGAATTGAATCATGAATTGAATCTTGAATCATTAATCATAATTTAAATCATGAATCATGAATCATGAATCATGAATCATGAATTGAATCATGAATCATGAATCATGAATCGAATCATAAATCATGAATTGAATCATGAATCATGAATTGAATCATGAATCATGAATTGAATCATGAATCATGAATTGAATCATGAATCATGAATCATGAATTGAATCATGAAACATGAATCATGAATTGAATCATGAATCGAATCATGAATCATGAATTATGAATTGAATCTTGAATCATGAATCATGAATCGAATCATGAATCATGAATCAAGAATCATGAATCAAATCATGAATCATGAATTGAATCATGAATCATGAATCATGAATTGAATCATGAATTATGAATCATGAATCATGAATCATGAATTGAATCATGAATCATGAATCATGAATTGAATCATGAATCATAAATCATGAATCAAATCACGAATCATGAATTGAATCATGAATCATGAATTGAATCATGAATCATGAATCATGAATCGAATCTTGATTCATGAATCAAGATTCATGAATCGAATCATGAATCATGAATTGAATCATGAATCTTGAATCATGAATCATGAATTGAATCATAATTCATGAATCAAATCATGAATCATGAATCATGAATCATGAATTGAATCATAATCATGAATTGAATCATCAATCATGAATCGAATCATGAATCATGAATTGAATCATAAATCATGAATCGAATCATGAATCATGAATTGAATCATGAAATGAATCATGAATCATGAATTGAATCATGAATTGAATCATGAATTGAATCATGAATCATGAATTGAATCATGAATCATGAATTAAATCATGAATCAAGAATCATAAATCGAATCTTGAATCATGAAATGAATCAGGAATCGAATCATTAATTGAATCAAGAATCATGAATCGAATCATGAATCATGAATCGAATCATGAATCATGAATTATGAATTAAATCATGAATTGAATCATGAATCATAAATCAAGACATGAACCATGAATTGAATCATGAATCATAAATCATGAATCGAATCATGAATCAGGAATCATAAATTGAATCATGAATCACGAATCATTAATCAAATCATGAATCATAAATCATGAATCATGAATCATGAATTAAATCATAAATCATGAATTGAATCTTGAATCATGAATCATGAATTGAATCATGAATTGAATCATGAATCATGAATCATGAATTGAATCATGAATTGAATCATGAATCATTAATCATGAATTAAATCATGAATCATGAATAATGAATTGAATTATGAATCATGAATCATGAATCATGAATCGAATCATGAATCATGAATTGAATCATGAATCATGAATCATGAATTGAATCATGAATCAAGAATCATAAATCGAATCATGAAACATGAATTGAATCATGAATAATGAATCATTAATTGAATCATGAATCATGAATCATGAATCATGAATTATGAATCATGAATTGAATTATGAATCATGGATCGAATCATGAATCATGAATTGAATCATGAATTAAATCATGAATTGAATCATTAATCATGAATCATGAATTGAATCATAATTTGAATCATGAATCATGAATTGAATCATGAATTTAATCATGAATTGAATCATTAATCATGAATCATGAATTGAATCATGAATCATGAATCATGAATTGAATTTATGAATCATGAATCATAAATCGAATCATGAATCATGAATTGAATCAGGAATCGAATCATGAATTGAATCATGAATCATGAATTGAATCATGAATCATAAATCATGAATCATGAATTGAATCATGAATCATGAATTGAATCATGAATCATGAATCAAGAATCATGAATCGAATCATGAATCATGAATTAAATCATGAATAATGAATCATGAATTGAACCAAGAATCATGAATCATGAATTATGAATCCTGAATTGAATCATGAATCATGAATTATGAATTGAATCATGAATTGAATCATAAATCATGAATTGATTCATGAATCATGAATCATGAATTGAATCATGAATTATGAATTGAATCATGAATCATGAATCATGAATCGAATCATGATTCATGAATCAAGATTAATGAATCGAATTATGAATCATGAATTGAATCATGAATCATGAATCATGAATTGTATCATAATTCATGAATCAAATCATGAATCATGAATCATGAATCATAATTTGAATCATAATCATGAATTGAATCATCAATCATGAATCATGAATTGAATCATGAATCATGAATTGAATCATGAATCATGAATTGAATCATGAAATGTATCATGAATCATGAATTGAATCATAAATTGAATCATGAATTGAATCATGAATCATGAGTCATGAATTGAATCATGAATCATGAATTAAATCATGAATCAAGAATCATAAATCGAATCTTGAATCATGAAATGAATCAGGAATCGAATCATGAATTGAATCATGAATCATGAATCGAATCATGAATCATGAATCAAATCATTAATCATGAATTATGAATTGAATCATGAATTGAATCATGAATCATGAATTGAATCATGAATCATGAATTAAATTATGAATTGAATCATGAATCATGAATCATGAATTGAATCATGAATCGAATCATAAATCATGAATTGAATCATGAATCATGAATTGAATCATGAATCATGAATCATGAATCATGAATTGAATCATGAATCATGATTAATGAATCAAATCATAAATCATGAATCAAGATTCATGAATCGAATCATGAATCATGAATTGAATCATGAATCTGTAATCATGAATCATGAATTGAATCCTGAATCATGAATCGAATCATGAATCATGAATCATGAATTGAATCATGAATCATGAATTATGAATTGAATCTTGAATCATGAATCATGAATCGAATCATGAATCATGAATCAAGAATCATGAATCAAATCATGAATCATGAATTGAATCATGAATCATGAATCATGAATTGAATCATGCATCATGAATTATGAATTGAATCTTGAATCATGAATCATGAATTGAATCATGAATCATGAATTAATAATCATGAATCAAATCATGAATCATGAATTGAATCATGAATCATGAATCATGAATCATGAATTGAATCATGAATCATGAATTGAATCATGAATCATGAATCATGAATTGAATCATGAATCATGAATCATGAATCATGACTTGAATCATGAATCATGAATTGAATCATGAATCTTGAATTGAATCATGAATTGAATCATTTATCATGAATCATGAATTGAATCATAATTTGAATCATGAATCATGAATTGAATCATGAATCATGAATCATGAATCGAATCATGAATCACGAATCATGAATTGAATCATGAATTGTATCATGAATCAAATCATGAATCATGAATCATGAATCATGAATCATGAATTGAATCATGAATCATGAATTATGAATTATGAATTTAATCATGAATCATGAATCATGAATTATAAATTGAATCATGAATTGAATCATGAATCATGAATTGATTCATGAATCATGAATCATGAATCGAATCATGATTCATGAATCAAGATTAATGAATCGAATTATGAATCATGAATTGAATCATGAATCTTGAATCATGAATCATGAATTGTATCATAATTCATGAATCAAATCATGAATCATGAATCATGAATCATGAATCATGAATTGTATCATAATTCATGAATCAAATCATGAATCATGAATTGAATCATGAATCATGATTAATGAATCAAATCATGAATCATGAATCAAGATTCATGAATCAAATCATGAATCATGAATTGAATCATGAATCTGTAATCATGAATCATGAATTGAATCCTGAATCATGAATCGAATCATGAATCATGAATCATGAATCATGAATCATGAATTGACTCATGAAACAAGAATCATGAATTGAATCATGAATCATGAATCAAGAATCATGAATCAAATCATGAATCATGAATTGAATCATGAATCATGAATCATGAATTGAATCATGAATCATGAATTATGAATTGAATCTTGAATCATGAATCATGAATTGAATCATGAATCATGAATTAATAATCATGAATCAAATCATGAATCATGAAATGAATCATGAATCATGAATCATGAATCATGAATTGAATCATGAATCATGAATTGAATCATGAATCATGACTCGAATCATGAATCATAATTTGAATCATGAATCTTGAATCATGAATTGAATCATAATTTGAATCATGAATCATGAATCATGAATTGAATCATGAATCATGAATCATGAATCGAATCATGAATCACGAATCATGAATTGAATCATGAATTGTATCATGAATCAAATCATGAATCATGAATCATGAATCATGAATTGAATCATGAATCATGAATTATGAATTATGAATTTAATCATGAATCATGAATCATGATTCATGAATTAAATCAGGATTCATGAATCAAATCATGAATCTTGAATTAAATCATGAATTGAATCATGAATCATGAATCGAATAATGAATCATGATTTGAATCATGAATCATGAATCATGAATCGAATCATGAATCATGAATTGAATCATGAATTGAATCATAAATCATGATTCATAAATCATGAATCATGAATCATAAATTAAATCATGAATCATGAATCATGAATCATGAATTGAATCATGAATCATTAATTATGAATTAAATCATGAATCATGAATCATGAATCATGAATTGAATCATGAATCATAAATCATGAATCAAATCATGAATCATGAATTGAATCATGAATCATGAATTGAATCATGAATCATGAATCATGAATCGAATCATGAATCATGAATTGAATCATGAATCTTGATTCATGAATCATGAATTGAATCATAATTCATGAATCAAATCATGAATCATGAATCATGAATCATGAATTGAATCATAATCATGAATTGAATCATCAATCATGAATCGAATCAAGAATCATGAATTGAATCATAAATCATGAATCGAATCATGAATCATGAATTGAATCATGAATTGAATCATGAATTGAATCATGAATTGAATCATGAATTGAATCATGAAGCATGAATTGAATCATGAATCATGAATTAAATCATGAATCAAGAATCATAAATCGAATCTTGAATCATGAAATGAATCAGGATTCGAATCATGAATTGAATCATGAATCATGAATCGAATCATGAATCATGAATTATGAATTAAATCATGAATTGAATCATGAATCATGAATCAAGACATGAATCATGAATTGAATCATGAATCATAAATCATGAATCGAATCATGAATCAGGAATCATAAATTGAATCATGAATCACGAATCATGAATCAAATCATGAATCATGAATCATGAATCATGAATCATGAATCATGAATCATGAATTAAATCATAAATCATGAATTGAATCTTGAATCATGAATCATGAATTGAATCATGAATTGAATCATGAATCATGAATCATGAATTGAATCATGAATTGAATCATGAATCATTAATCATGAATTGAATCATGAATCATGAATAATGAATCGAATCATGAATCATGAATTTAATCATGAATCATGAATCATGAATTGAATCATGAATCAAGAATCATAAATCGAATCATGAAATATGAATTGAATCATGAATAATGAATCATTAATTGAATCATGAATCATGAATCATGAATCATGAATCATGAATCATGAATCATGAATCATGAATTGAATTATGAATCATGGATCGAATCATGAATAATGAATTGAATCATGAATTGAATCTTGAATTGAATTATTAATCATGAATCATGAATTGAATCATAATTTGAATCATGAATCATGAATTGAATCATGAATTTAATCATGAATTGAATCATTAATCATGAATCATGAATTGAATTTATGAATCATGAATCATAAATCGAATCATGAATCATGAATTGAATCAGGAATTGAATCATGAATTGAATCATGAATCATGAATTGAATCATGAATCATAAATCATGAATCATGAATTGAATCATGAATCATGAATCATGAATTGAATCATGAATCATGAATCAAGAATCATGAATCGAATCATGAATCATGAATTAAATCATGAATTATGAATCCTGAATTGAATCATGAATCATGAATTATGAATTGAATCATGAATTGAATCATGAATCATGAATTGATTCATGAATCATGAATCATGAATTGAATCATGAATTATGAATTGAATCATGAATCATGAATCATGAATTGAATCATGAATCATGAATCATGAATCGAATAATGATTCATGAATCAAGACTAATGAATCGAATTATGAATCATGAATTGAATCATGAATCTTGAATCATGAATCATGAATTGTATCATAATTCATGAATCAAATCATGAATCATGAATTGAATCATGAATCATTAATTGAATCATGAATCATGAATTGAATCATGAAATGTATCATGAATCATGAATTGAATCATAAATTGAATCATGAATTGAATCATGAATCATGAGTCATGAATTGAATCATGAATCATGAATTAAATCATGAATCAAGAATCATAAATCGAATCTTGAATCATGAAATGAATCAGGAATCGAATCATGAATTGAATCATAAATCATGAATTGAAACATGAATCATGAATCGAATCATGAATCATGAATTATGAATTGAATCAAGAATTGAATCATGAATCATGAATTGAATCATGAATCATGAATTAAATTATGAATTGAATCATGAATCATGAATCATGAATTGAATCATGAATCATAAATCGAATCATGAATCAAGATTCATGAATCGAATTATGAATCATGAATTGAATTATGAATCTTGAATCATGAATCATGAATTGAATCATGAATCATGAATCATGAATTAAATCATGAATCATGAATCATGAATCATGAATCATGAATTGAATCATAAATCATGAATCATGAATCATGAATTGAATCATAAATCATGAATCATGAATCATAAATTGATTCATGAATCATGAATTGAATCATGAATTGAATCATGAATTGAATCATGAATCTTTAATCATGAATTAAATCATAAATCATGAATCATGAATCATGATTTGAATCATGAATCATGAATCATGAATCGAATCATAAATCATGAATTGAATCATGAATGATGAATCATGAATTGAATCATTTATCATGAATCATGAATTGAATCATAATTTGAATCATGAATCATGAATTGAATCATGAATCATGAATCATGAATCGAATCATGAATCACGAATCATGAATTGAATCATGAATTGTATCATGAATCAAATCATGAATCATGAATCATGGATCATGAATCATGAATCATGAATTGAATCATGAATCATGAATTATGAATTATGAATTTAATCATGAATCATGAATCATGAATTATAAATTGAATCATGAATTGAATCATGAATCATGAATTGATTCATGAATCATGAATCATGAATTGAATCATGAATTATGAATTGAATCATGAATCATGAATCATGAATCGAATCATGATTCATGAATCAAGATTAATGAATCGAATTATGAATCATGAATTGAATCATGAATCTTGAATCATGAATCATGAATTGTATCATAATTCATGAATCAAATCATGAATCATGAATCATGAATCATGAATCATGAATTGTATCATAATTCATGAATCAAATCATGAATCATGAATCATGAATTGAATCATGAATCATGATTAATGAATCAAATCATGAATCATGAATCAAGATTCATGAATCAAATCATGAATCATGAATTGAATCATGAATCTGTAATCATGAATCATGAATTGAATCATGAATCATGAATCAAGAATCATGAATCAAATCATGAATCATGAATTGAATCATGAATCATGAATCATGAATTGAATCATGAATCATGAATTATGAATTGAATCTTGAATCATGAATCATGAATTGAATCATGAATCATGAATTAATAATCATGAATCAAATCATGAATCATGAATTGAATCATGAATCATGAATCATGAATCATGAATTGAATCATGAATCATGAATTGAATCATGAATCATGAATCATGAATCATGACTCGAATCATGAATCATAATTTGAATCATGAATCTTGAATCATGAATTGAATCATGAATCATGAATCATGAATCGAATCATGAATCACGAATCATGAATTGAATCATGAATTGTATCATGAATCAAATCATGAATCATGAATCATGAATCATGAATCATGAATCATGAATTGAATCATGAATCATGAATTATGAATTATGAATTTAATCATGAATCATGAATCATGATTCATGAATTAAATCAGGATTCATGAATCAAATCATGAATCTTGAATTAAATCATGAATTGAATCATGAATCATGAATCGAATAATGAATCATGATTTGAATCATGAATCATGAATCATGAATCGAATCATGAATCATGAATTGAATCATGAATTGAATCATAAATCATGATTCATAAATCATGAATCATGAATCATAAATTAAATCATGAATCATGAATCATGAATTGAATCATGAATCATTAATTATGAATTAAATCATGAATCATGAATCATGAATCATGAATTGAATCATGAATCATAAATCATGAATCAAATCATGAATCATGAATTGAATCATGAATCATGAATTGAATCATGAATCATGAATCATGAATCGAATCATGAATCATGAATTGAATCATGAATCTTGATTCATGAATCATGAATTTAATCATAATTCATGAATCAAATCATGAATCATGAATCATGAATCATGAATTGAATCATAATCATGAATTGAATCATCAATCATGAATCGAATCATGAATCATGAATTGAATCATAAATCATGAATCGAATCATGAATCATGAATTGAATCATGAATTGAATCATGAATTGAATCATGAATTGAATCATGAATTGAATCATGAATTGAATCATGAATCATGAATTGAATCATGAATCATGAATTAAATCATGAATCAAGAATCATAAATCGAATCTTGAATCATGAAATGAATCAGGATTCGAATCATGAATTGAATCATGAATCATGAATCGAATCATGAATCATGAATTATGAATTAAATCATGAATTGAATCATGAATCATGAATCAAGACATGAATCATGAATTGAATCATGAATCATAAATCATGAATCATGAATCATGAATCATGAATCATGAATTGTATCACAATTCATGAATCAAATCATGAATCATGAATCATGAATTGAATCATGAATCATGATTAATGAATCAAATCATGAATCATGAATCAAGATTCATGAATCAAATCATGAATCATGAATTGAATCATGAATCTGTAATCATGAATCATGAATTGAATCCTGAATCATGAATTGACTCATGAAACATGAATCATGAATTGAATCATGAATCATGAATCAAGAATCATGAATCAAATCATGAATCATGAATTGAATCATGAATCATGAATCATGAATTGAATCATGAATCATGAATTATGAATTGAATCTTGAATCATGAATCATGAATTGAATCATGAATCATGAATTAATAATCATGAATCAAATCATGAATCATGAATTGAATCATGAATCATGAATCATGAATCATGAATTGAATCATGAATCATGAATTGAATCATGAATCATGAATCATGAATCATGACTCGAATCATGAATCATAATTTGAATCATGAATCTTGAATCATGAATTGAATCATAATTTAATCATGAATCATGAATCATGAATTGAATCATGAATCATGAATCATGAATCGAATCATGAATCACGAATCATGAATTGAATCATGAATTGTATCATGAATCAAATCATGAATCATGAATCATGAATCATGAATCATGAATTGAATCATGAATCATGAATTATGAATTATGAATTTAATCATGAATCATGAATCATGATTCATGAATTAAATCAGGATTCATGAATCAAATCATGAATCTTGAATTAAATCATGAATTGAATCATGAATCATGAATCGAATAATGAATCATGATTTGAATCATGAATCATGAATCATGAATCGAATCATGAATCATGAATTGAATCATGAATTGAATCATAAATCATGATTCATAAATCATGAATCATGAATCATAAATTAAATCATGAATCATGAATCATGAATCATGAATTGAATCATGAATCATTAATTATGAATTAAATCATGAATCATGAATCATGAATCATGAATTGAATCATGAATCATAAATCATGAATCAAATCATGAATCATGAATTGAATCATGAATCATGAATTGAATCATGAATCATGAATCATGAATCGAATCATGAATCATGAATTGAATCATGAATCTTGATTCATGAATCATGAATTGAATCATAATTCATGAATCAAATCATGAATCATGAATCATGAATTGAATCATAATCATGAATTGAATCATCAATCATGAATCGAATCATGAATCATGAATTGAATCATAAATCATGAATCGAATCATGAATCATGAATTGAATCATGAATTGAATCATGAATTGAATCATGAATTGAATCTTGAATTGAATCATGAATTGAATCATGAATTGAATCATGAATCATGAATTGAATCATGAATCATGAATTAAATCATGAATCAAGAATCATAAATCGAATCTTGAATCATGAAATGAATCAGGATTCGAATCATGAATTGAATCATGAATCATGAATCGAATCATGAATCATGAATTATGAATTAAATCATGAATTGAATCATGAATCATGAATCAAGACATGAATCATGAATTGAATCATGAATCATAAATCATGAATCGAATCATGAATCAGGAATCATAAATTGAATCATGAATCACGAATCATGAATCAAATCATGAATCATGAATCATGAATCATGAATCATGAATCATGAATTAAATCATAAATCATGAATTGAATCTTGAATCATGAATCATGAATTGAATCATGAATTGAATCATGAATCATGAATCATGAATTGAATCATGAATTGAATCATGAATCATTAATCATGAATTGAATCATGAATCATGAATAATGAATCGAATCATGAATCATGAATTTAATCATGAATCATGAATCATGAATTGAATCATGAATCAAGAATCATAAATCGAATCATGAAACATGAATTGAATCATGAATAATGAATCATTAATTGAATCATGAATCATGAATCATGAATTATGAATCATGAATCATGAATTATGAATCATGAATTGAATTATGAATCATGGATCGAATCATGAATAATGAATTGAATCATGAATTGAATCTTGAATTGAATTATTAATCATGAATCATGAATTGAATCATAATTTGAATCATGAATCATGAATTGAATCATGAATTTAATCATGAATTTAATCATTAATCATGAATCATGAATTGAATTTATGAATCATGAATCATAAATCGAATCATGAATCATGATTGAATCAGGAATCGAATCATGAATTGAATCATGAATCATGAATTGAATCATGAATCATAAATCATGAATTATGAATTGAATCATGAATCATGAATCATGAATTGAATCATGAATCATGAATCAAGAATCATGAATCGAATCATGAATCATGAATTAAATCATGAATAATGAATCATGAATTGAATCATGAATCATGAATCATGAATTATGAATCATGAATTGAATCATGAATCATGAATTGATTCATGAATCATGAATCATGAATTGAATCATGAATTATGAATTGAATCATGAATCATGAATCATGAATTGAATCATGAATCATGAATCATGAATCGAATAATGATTCATGAATCAAGATTAATGAATCGAATTATGAATCATGAATTGAATCATGAATCTTGAATCATGAATCATGAATTGTATCATAATTCATGAATCAAATCATAAATCATGAATTGAATCATGAATCATTAATTGAATCATGAATCATGAATTGAATCATGAAATGTATCATGAATCATGAATTGAATCATAAATTGAATCATGAATTGAATCATGAATCATGAGTCATGAATTGAATCATGAATCATGAATTAAATCATGAATCAAGAATCATAAATCGAATCTTGAATCATGAAATGAATCAGGAATCGAATCATGAATTGAATCATGAATCATGAATCGAATCATGAATCATGAATTATGAATTGAATCATGAATTGAATCATGAATCATGAATTGAATCATGAATCATGAATTAAATTATGAATTGAATCATGAATCATGAATCATGAATTGAATCATGAATCATCAATCACAAATTGTATCAGGAATCATGAATCAGGAATTGAATCATGAATTGAATCATGAATCATGACTTGAATCATGAATCATGAATTGAATCAGGAATCATGAATCATGAATCGAATCATGAATTGAATCATAAACCATGAATCATGAATCGAATCATGAATAAGGAATCATAAATTGAATCATGAATCACGAATCATGAATCAAATCATGAATCATGAATCATGAATCATGAATCATGAATTAAATCATAAATCATGAATTGAATCTTGAATCATGAATCATGAATTGAATCATGAATCATGAATCGAATCTTGATTCATGAATCAAGATTCATGAATCGAATCATGAATCATGAATTGAATCATGAATCTTGAATCATGAATCATGAATTGAATCATAATTCATGAATCAAATCATGAATCATGAATTGAATCATAATCATGAATTGAATCATCAATCATGAATCGAATCATGAATCATGAATTGAATCATAAATCATGAATCGAATCATGAATCATGAATTGAATCATGAAATGAATCATGAATCATGAATTGAATCATGAATTGAATCATGAATTGAATCATGAATCATGAATTGAATCATGAATCATGAATTAAATCATGAATCAAGAATCATAAATCGAATCTTGAATCATGAAATGAATCAGGAATCGAATCATTAATTGAATCATGAATCATGAATCGAATCATGAATCATGAATCGAATCATGAATAATGAATTATGAATTAAATCATGAATTGAATCATGAATCATAAATCAAGACATGAACCATGAATTGAATCATGAATCATAAATCATGAATCGAATCATGAATCAGGAATCATAAATTGAATCATGAATCACGAATCATGAATCAAATCATGAATCATGAATCATGAATCATGAATTAAATCATAAATCATGAATTGAATCTTGAATCATGAATCATGAATTGAATCATGAATTGAATCATGAATCATGAATCATGAATTGAATCATGAATTGAATCATGAATCATTAATCATGAATTGAATCATGAATCATGAATAATGAATTGAATTATGAATCATGAATCATGAATCATGAATCGAATCATGAATCATGAATTGAATCATGAATCATGAATCATGAATTGAATCATGAATCATGAATCATAAATCGAATCATGAAACATGAATTGAATCATGAATAATGAATCATTAATTGAATCATGAATCATGAATCATGAATCATGAATCATGAATCATGAATTATGAATCATGAATTGAATTATGAATCATGGATCGAATCATGAATCATGAATTGAATCATGAATTGAATCATGAATTGAATCATTAATCATGAATCATGAATTGAATCATAATTTGAATCATGAATCATGAATTGAATCATGAATTTAATCATGAATTGAATCATTAATCATGAATCATGAATTGAATCATGAATCATGAATCATGAATTGAATTTATGAATCATGAATCATAAATCGAATCATGAATCATGAATTGAATCAGGAATCGAATCATGAATTGAATCATGAATCATGAATTGAATCATGAATCATAAATCATGAATCATGAATTGAATCATGAATCATGAATCATGAATTGAATCATGAATCATGAATCAAGAATCATGAATCGAATCATGAATCATGAATTAAATCATGAATAATGAATCATGAATTGAATCAAGAATCATGAATCATGAATTATGAATCCTGAATTGAATCATGAATCATGAATTATGAATTGAATCATGAATTGAATCATGAATCATGAATTGATTCATGAATCATGAATCATGAATTGAATCATGAATTATGAATTGAATCATGAATCATGAATCATGAATCGAATCATGATTCATGAATCAAGATTAATGAATCGAATTATGAATAATGAATTGAATCATGAATCATGAATTGTATCATAATTCATGAATCAAATCATGAATCATGAATCATGAATCATGAATCATGAATTGAATCATAATCATGAATTGAATCATCAATCATGAATCAAATCATGAATCATGAATTGAATCATGAATCATGAATTGAATCATGAATCATGAATTAAATCATGAAATGTATCATGAATCATGAATTGAATCATAAATTGAATCATGAATTGAATCATGAATTATGAGTCATGAATTGAATCATGAATCATGAATCGAATCATGAATCATGAATCGAATCATGAATCATGAATTATGAATTGAATCATGAATTGAATCATGAATCATGAATTGAATCATGAATCATGAATTAAATTATGAATTGAATCATGAATCATGAATCATGAATTGAATCATGAATCGAATCATAAATCATGAATCTAATCATGAATCATGAATTGAATCATGAATCTGTAATCATGAATCATGAATTGAATCCTGAATCATGAATCGAATCATGAATCATGAATTGAATCATGAATCATGAATTATGAATTGAATCTTGAATCATGAATCATGAATCGAATCATGAATCATGAATCAAGAATCATGAATCAAATCATGAATCATGAATTGAATCATGAATCATGAATCATGAATTGAATCATGCATCATGAATTATGAATTGAATCTTGAATCATGAATCATGAATTGAATCATGAATCATGAATTAATAATCATGAATCAAATCATGAATCATGAATTGAATCATGAATCATGAATCATGAATCATGAATTGAATCATGAATCATGAATTGAATCATGAATCATGAATCATGAATCATGAATCATGAATTGAATCATGAATCGTGAATCATGAATCATGACTTGAATCATGAATCATGAATTGAATCATAAATCTTGAATTGAATCATGAATTGAATCATTTATCATGAATCATGAATTGAATCATAATTTAAATCATGAATCATGAATTGAATCATGAATCATGAATCATGAATCGAATCATGAATCACGAATCATGAATTGAATCATGAATTGTATCATGAATCAAATCATGAATCATGAATCATGAATCATGAATCATGAATTGAATCATGAATTGAATCATGAATCATGAATTGATTCATGAATCATGAATCATGAATTGAATCATGAATTATGAATTGAATCATGAATCATGAATCATGAATCGAATCATGATTCATGAATCAAGATTAATGAATCGAATTATGAATCATGAATTGAATCATGAATCTTGAATCATGAATCATGAATTGTATCATAATTCATGAATCAAATCATGAATCATGAATCATGAATCATGAATCATGAATTGTATCATAATTCATGAATCAAATCATGAATCATGAATCATGAATTGAATCATAATCATGAATTGAATCATAATCATAAATTGAATCATCAATCATGAATCAAATCATGAATCATGAATTGAATCATGAATCATGAATTGAATCATGAATCATGAATCATGAATCGAATCATGAATCATGAATTGAATCATGAATCTTGATTCATGAATCATGAATTGAATCATAATCATGAATTGAATCATCAATCATGAATCGAATCATAATCATGAATTGAATCATCAATCATGAATCGAATCATGAATCATGAATTGAATCATAAATCATGAATCGAATCATGAATCATGAATTGAATCATGAATTGAATCATGAATTGAATCATGAATTGAATCTTGAATTGAATCATGAATTGAATCATGAATTGAATCATGAATCATGAATTGAATCATGAATCATGAATTAAATCATGAATCAAGAATCATAAATCGAATCTTGAATCATGAAATGAATCAGGATTCGAATCATGAATTGAATCATGAATCATGAATCGAATCATGAATCATGAATTATGAATTAAATCATGAATTGAATCATGAATCATGAATCAAGACATGAATCATGAATTGAATCATGAATCATAAATCATGAATCGAATCATGAATCAGGAATCATAAATTGAATCATGAATCACGAATCATGAATCAAATCATGAATCATGAATCATGAATCATGAATCATGAATTAAATCATAAATCATGAATTGAATCTTGAATCATGAATCATGAATTGAATCATGAATTGAATCATGAATCATGAATCATGAATTGAATCATGAATTGAATCATGAATCATTAATCATGAATTGAATCATGAATCATGAATAATGAATCGAATCATGAATCATGAATTTAATCATGAATCATGAATCATGAATTGAATCATGAATCAAGAATCATAAATCGAATCATGAAACATGAATTGAATCATGAATAATGAATCATTAATTGAATCATGAATCATGAATCATGAATTATGAATCATGAATCATGAATTATGAATCATGAATTGAATTATGAATCATGGATCGAATCATGAATAATGAATTGAATCATGAATTGAATCTTGAATTGAATTATTAATCATGAATCATGAATTGTATCATAATTTGAATCATGAATCATGAATTGAATCATGAATTTAATCATGAATTGAATCATTAATCATGAATCATGAATTGAATTTATGAATCATGAATCATAAATCGAATCATGAATCATGATTGAATCAGGAATCGAATCATGAATTGAATCATGAATCATGAATTGAATCATGAATCATAAATCATGAATTATGAATTGAATCATGAATCATGAATCATGAATTGAATCATGAATCATGAATCAAGAATCATGAATCAAATCATGAATCATGAATTAAATCATGAATAATGAATCATGAATTGAATCATGAATCATGAATCATGAATTATGAATCCTGAATTGAATCATGAATCATGAATTATGAATTGAATCATGAATTGAATCATGAATCATGAATTGATTCATGAATCATGAATCATGAATTGAATCATGAATTATGAATTGAATCATGAATCATGAATCATGAATTGAATCATGAATCATGAATCATGAATCGAATAATGATTCATGAATCAAGATTAATGAATCGAATTATGAATCATGAATTGAATCATGAATCTTGAATCATGAATCATGAATTGTATCATAATTCATGAATCAAATCATGAATCATGAATTGAATCATGAATCATTAATTGAATCATGAATCATGAATTGAATCATGAAATGTATCATGAATCATGAATTGAATCATAAATTAAATCATGAATTGAATCATGAATCATGAGTCATGAATTGAATCATGAATCATGAATTAAATCATGAATCAAGAATCATAAATCGAATCTTGAATCATGAAATGAATCAGGAATCGAATCATGAATTGAATCATGAATCATGAATCGAATCATGAATCATGAATTATGAATTGAATCATGAATTGAATCATGAATCATGAATTGAATCATGAATCATGAATTAAATTATGAATTGAATCATGAATCATGAATCATGAATTGAATCATGAATCATCAATCACAAATTGTATCAGGAATCATGAATCAGGAATTGAATCATGAATTGAATCATGAATCATGACTTGAATCATGAATCATGAATTGAATCAGGAATCATGAATCATGAATCGAATCATGAATTGAATCATAAACCATGAATCATGAATCGAATCATGAATAAGGAATCATAAATTGAATCATGAATCACGAATCATGAATCAAATCATGAATCATGAATCATGAATCATGAATCATGAATTAAATCATAAATCATGAATTGAATCTTGAATCATGAATCATGAATTGAATCATGAATCATGAATCGAATCTTGATTCATGAATCAAGATTCATGAATCGAATCATGAATCATGAATTGAATCATGAATCTTGAATCATGAATCATGAATTGAATCATAATTCATGAATCAAATCATGAATCATGAATCATGAATTGAATCATAATCATGAATTGAATCATCAATCATGAATCGAATCATGAATCATGAATTGAATCATAAATCATGAATCGAATCATGAATCATGAATTGAATCATGAAATGAATCATGAATCATGAATTGAATCATGAATTGAATCATGAATTGAATCATGAATCATGAATTGAATCATGAATCATGAATTAAATCATGAATCAAGAATCATAAATCGAATCTTGAATCATGAAATGAATCAGGAATCGAATCATTAATTGAATCATGAATCATGAATCGAATCATGAATCATGAATCGAATCATGAATCATGAATTATGAATTAAATCATGAATTGAATCATGAATCATAAATCAAGACATGAACCATGAATTGAATCATGAATCATAAATCATGAATCGAATCATGAATCAGGAATCATAAATTGAATCATGAATCACGAATCATGAATCAAATCTTGAATCATGAATCATGAATCATGAATTAAATCATAAATCATGAATTGAATCTTGAATCATGAATCATGAATTGAATCATGAATTGAATCATGAATCATGAATCATGAATTGAATCATGAATTGAATCATGAATCATTAATCATGAATTGAATCATGAATCATGAATAATGAATTGAATTATGAATCATGAATCATGAATCATGAATCGAATCATGAATCATGAATTGAATCATGAATCATGAATCATGAATTGAATCATGAATCATGAATCATAAATCGAATCATGAAACATGAATTGAATCATGAATAATGAATCATTAATTGAATCATGAATCATGAATCATGAATCATGAATCATGAATCATGAATTATGAATCATGAATTGAATTATGAATCATGGATCGAATCATGAATCATGAATTGAATCATGAATTGAATCATGAATTGAATCATTAATCATGAATCATGAATTGAATCATAATTTGAATCATGAATCATGAATTGAATCATGAATTTAATCATGAATTGAATCATTAATCATGAATCATGAATTGAATCATGAATCATGAATCATGAATTGAATTTATGAATCATGAATCATAAATCGAATCATGAATCATGAATTGAATCAGGAATCGAATCATGAATTGAATCATGAATCATGAATTGAATCATGAATCATAAATCATGAATCATGAATTGAATCATGAATCATGAATCATGAATTGAATCATGAATCATGAATCAAGAATCATGAATCGAATCATGAATCATGAATTAAATCATGAATAATGAATCATGAATTGAATCAAGAATCATGAATCATGAATTATGAATCCTGAATTGAATCATGAATCATGAATTATGAATTGAATCATGAATTGAATCATGAATCATGAATTGATTCATGAATCATGAATCATGAATTGAATCATGAATTATGAATTGAATCATGAATCATGAATCATGAATCGAATCATGATTCATGAATCAAGATTAATGAATCGAATTATGAATAATGAATTGAATCATGAATCATGAATTGTATCATAATTCATGAATCAAATCATGAATCATGAATCATGAATCATGAATCATGAATTGAATCATAATCATGAATTGAATCATCAATCATGAATCAAATCATGAATCATGAATTGAATCATGAATCATGAATTGAATCATGAATCATGAATTGAATCATGAAATGTATCATGAATCATGAATTGAATCATAAATTGAATCATGAATTGAATCATGAATTATGAGTCATGAATTGAATCATGAATCATGAATCGAATCATGAATCATGAATCGAATCATGAATCATGAATTATGAATTGAATCATGAATTGAATCATGAATCATGAATTGAATCATGAATCATGAATTAAATTATGAATTGAATCATGAATCATGAATCATGAATTGAATTATGAATCGAATCATAAATCATGAATCTAATCATGAATCATGAATTGAATCATGAATCTGTAATCATAAATCATGAATTGAATCCTGAATCATGAATCGAATCATGAATCATGAATTGAATCATGAATCATGAATTATGAATTGAATCTTGAATCATGAATCATGAATCGAATCATGAATCATGAATCAAGAATCATGAATCAAATCATGAATCATGAATTGAATCATGAATCATGAATCATGAATTGAATCATGCATCATGAATTATGAATTGAATCTTGAATCATGAATCATGAATTGAATCATGAATCATGAATTAATAATCATGAATCAAATCATGAATCATGAATTGAATCATGAATCATGAATCATGAATCATGAATTGAATCATGAATCATGAATTGAATCATGAATCATGAATCATGAATCATGAATCATGAATTGAATCATGAATCGTGAATCATGAATCATGACTTGAATCATGAATCATGAATTGAATCATGAATCTTGAATTGAATCATGAATTGAATCATTTATCATGAATCATGAATTGAATCATAATTTAAATCATGAATCATGAATTGAATCATGAATCATGAATCATGAATCGAATCATGAATCACGAATCATGAATTGAATCATGAATTGTATCATGAATCAAATCATGAATCATGAATCATGAATCATGAATCATGAATTGAATCATGAATTGAATCATGAATCATGAATTGATTCATGAATCATGAATCATGAATTGAATCATGAATTATGAATTGAATCATGAATCATGAATCATGAATCGAATCATGATTCATGAATCAAGATTAATGAATCGAATTATGAATCATGAATTGAATCATGAATCTTGAATCATGAATCATGAATTGTATCATAATTCATGAATAAAATCATGAATCATGAATCATGAATCATGAATCATGAATTGTATCATAATTCATGAATCAAATCATGAATCATGAATCATGAATCATGAATTGAATCATAATCATGAATTGAATCATAATCATAAATTGAATCATCAATCATGAATCAAATCATGAATCATGAATTGAATCATGAATCATGAATTGAATCATGAATCATGAATTGAATCATGAAATGTATCATGAATCATGAATTGAATCATAAATTGAATCATGAATTGATTCATGAATCATGAGTCATGAATTGAATCATGAATCATGAATTAAATCATGAATCAAGAATCATAAATCGAATCTTGAATCATGAAATGAATCAGGAATCGAATCATGAATTGAATCATGAATCATGAACCGAATCATGAATCATGAATCGAATCATGAATCATGAATTATGAATTGAATCATGAATTGAATCATGAATCATGAATTGAATCATGAATCATAAATTAAATTATGAATTGAATCATGAATCATGAATCATGAATTGAATCATGAATTGAATCATGAATCATGAATTGAATCATAAATCATGAATTGAATCATGAATCATGAATTGAATCATGAATCATGAATTGAATCATAAATCATGAATTGAATCATGAATCATGAATTGAATCATGAATCATGAATCGAATCATAAATCATGAATTGAATCATGAATCATGAATTGAATCATGAATCATGAATTGAATCATGAATCATGAATTGAATCATGAATCTGTAATCATGAATCATGAATTGAATCCTGAATCATGAATCGAATCATGAATCATGAATCATGAATCATGAATCATGAATTGTCTCATGAAACATGAATCATGAATTGAATCATGAATCATGTATCAAGAATCATGAATCAAATCATGAATCATGAATTGAATCATGAATCATGAATCATGAATTGAATCATGAATCATGAATTATGAATTGAATCTTGAATCATGAATCATGAATTGAATCATGAATCATGAATTAATAATCACGAATCAAATCATGAATCATGAATTGAATCATGAATCATGAATCATGAATCATGAATTGAATCATGAATCATGAATTGAATCATGAATCATGAATCATGAATCATGACTCGAATCATGAATCATGAATTGAATCATGAATCTTGAATCATGAATTAAATCATAATTTGAATCATGAATCATGAATCATGAATCATGAATCATGAATCATGAATCATGAATCATGAATTGAATCATGAATCATGAATCATGAATCGAATCATGAATCACGAATCATGAATTGAATCATGAATTGTATCATGAATCAAATCATGAATCATGATTCAAATCATGAATCATGAATCATGAATCATGAATCATGAATCATGAATTGAATCATGAATCATGAATTATGAATTATGAATTTAATCATGAATCATGAATCATGATTCATGAATTAAATCAGGATTCATGAATCAAATCATGTATCTTGAATTGAATCATGAATTGAATCATGAATCATGAATCATGAATCGAATAATGAATCATGATTTGAATCATGAATCATGAATCATGAATCGAATCATGAATCATGAATTGAATCATGAATTGAATCATAAATCATGATTCATAAATCATGAATCATGAATCATAAATTAAATCATGAATCATGAATCATGAATCATGAATTGAATCATGAATCATTAATTATGAATTAAATCATGAATCATGAATCATGAATTGAATCATGAATCATAAATCATGAATCAAATCATGAATCATGAATTGAATCATGAATCATGAATTGAATCATGAATCATGAATCATGAATCGAATCATGAATCATGAATTGAATCATGAATCTTGATTCATGAATCATGAATTGAATCATAATTCATGAATCAAATCATGAATCATGAATCATGAATCATGAATTGAATCATAATCATGAATTGAATAATCAATCATGAATCGAATCATGAATCATGAATTGAATCATAAATCATGAATCGAATCATGAATCATGAATTGAATCATGAATTGAATCATGAATTGAATCATGAATTGAATCATGAATCATGAATTGAATCATGAATCATGAATTAAATCATGAATCAAGAATCATAAATCGAATCTTGAATCATGAAATGAATCAGGATTCGAATCATGAATTGAATCATGAATCATGAATCGAATCATGAATCATGAATTATGAATTAAATCATGAATTGAATCATGAATCATGAATCAAGACATGAATCATGAATTGAATCATGAATCATAAATCATGAATCGAATCATGAATCAGGAATCATAAATTGAATCATGAATCACGAATCATGAATCAAATCATGAATCATGAATCATGAATCATGAATCATGAATCATGAATTAAATCATAAATCATGAATTGAATCTTGAATCATGAATCATGAATTGAATCATGAATTGAATCATGAATCATGAATCATGAATTGAATCATGAATTGAATCATGAATCATTAATCATGAATTGAATCATGAATCATGAATAATGAATCGAATCATGAATCATGAATTTAATCATGAATCATGAATTGAATCATGAATCAAGAATCATAAATCGAATCATGAAACATGAATTGAATCATGAATCATGAATCATGAATTATGAATCATGAATTGAATTATGAATCATGGATCGAATCATGAATAATGAATTGAATCATGAATTGAATCTTGAATTGAATTATTAATCATGAATCATGAATTGAATCATAATTTGAATCATGAATCATGAATTGAATCATGAATTTAATCATGAATTGAATCATTAATCGTGAATCATGAATTGAATTTATGAATCATGAATCATAAATCGAATCATGAATCATGAATTGAATCAGGAATCGAATCATGAATTGAATCATGAATCATGAATTGAATCATGAATCATAAATCATGAATCATGAATTGAATCATGAATCATGAATCAAGAATCATGAATCGAATCATGAATCATGAATTAAATCATGAATAATGAATCATGAATTGAATCATGAATCATGAATCATGAATTATGAATCCTGAATTGAATCATGAATCATGAATTATGAATTGAATCATGAATTGAATCATGAATCATGAATTGATTCATGAATCATGAATCATGAATTGAATCATGAATTATGAATTGAATCATGAATCATGAATCATGAATTGAATCATGAATCATGAATCATGAATCGAATAATGATTCATGAATCAAGATTAATGAATCGAATTATGAATCATGAATTGAATCATGAATCTTGAATCATGAATCATGAATTGTATCATAATTCATGAATCAAATCATGAATCATGAATTGAATCATGAATCATTAATTGAATCATGAATCATGAATTGAATCATGAAATGTAACATGAATCATGAATTGAATCATAAATTGAATCATGAATTGAATAATGAATCATGAGTCATGAATTGAATCATGAATCATGAATTAAATCATGAATCAAGAATCATAAATCGAATCTTGAATCATGAAATGAATCAGGAATCGAATCATGAATTGAATCATGAATCATGAATCGAATCATGAATCATGAATCGAATCATGAATCATGAATTATGAATTGAATCATGAATTGAATCATGAATCATGAATTGAATCATGAATCATGAATTAAATTATGAATTGAATCATGAATCATGAATCATGAATTGAATCATGAATCATCAATCACAAATTGTATCAGGAATCATGAATCAGGAATTGAATCATGAATTGAATCATGAATCATGACTTGAATCATGAATCATGAATTGAATCAGGAATCATGAATCATGAATCGAATCATGAATTGAATCATAAACCATGAATCATGAATCGAATCATGAATAAGGAATCATAAATTGAATCATGAATCATGAATCATGAATCATGAATTGTATCATAATTCATGAATCAAATCATGAATCATGAATCATGAATCATGAATTGAATCATAATCATGAATTGAATCATAATCATAAATTGAATCATCAATCATGAATCAAATCATGAATCATGAATTGAATCATGAATCATGAATTGAATCATGAATCATGAATTGAATCATGAAATGTATCATGAATCATGAATTGAATCATAAATTGAATCATGAATTGATTCATGAATCATGAGTCATGAATTGAATCATGAATCATGAATTAAATCATGAATCAAGAATCATAAATCGAATCTTGAATCATGAAATGAATCAGGAATCGAATCATGAATTGAATCATGAATCATGAATCGAAACATGAATCATGAATCGAATCATGAATCATGAATTATGAATTGAATCATGAATTGAATCATGAATCATGAATTGAATCATGAATCATGAATTAAATTATGAATTGAATCATGAATCATCAATCACAAATTGTATCAGGAATCATGAATTATGAATTGAATCATGAATTGAATCATGAATCATGAATTGAATCATGAATCATGAATTGAATCATGAATCATGAATTAAATTATGAATTGAATCATCAATCATCAATCACAAATTGTATCAGGAATCATGAATCAGGAATTGAATCATGAATTGAATCAGGAATCATGAATCATGAATTGAATCATGAATTGAATCATAAACCATGAATCATGAATCAAATCATGAATCAGGAATCATAAATTGAATCATGAATCACGAATCATGAATCGAATCATGAATCATGAATTATGAATCATGAATCATGAATTGAATCATAAATCATGAATTGAATCTTGAATCATAAATCATGAATTGAATCATGAATAGAATCATGAATCATGAATCATGAATTGAATCATGAATTGAATCATGAATCATTAATCATGAATTGAATCATGAATCATGAATAATGAATTGAATCATGAATCATGAATCATGAATCAAATCATGAATCATGAATTGAATCATGAATCATGAATCATGAATTGAATCATGAATCATGATTCAAGAATCATGAATCGAATCATGAATCATGAATTGAATCATGAATAATGAATCATGAATTGAATCATGAATCATGAATCATGAATTATGAATCATGAATTGAATTATGAATCATGGATCGAATCATGAATCATGAATTGAATCATGAATTGAATCATAATTTGAATCATGAATCATGAATTTAATCATGAATTGACTCATGAATCATGAATCATGAATTAAATCATGCTTCATGAATCATGAATTGAATTTATGAATCATGAATCATAAATCGAATCATGAATCATGAATTGAGTCAGGAATCGAATCATGAATTGAATCATGAATCATGAATTGAATCATGAAATGTATCATGAATCATGAATTGAATCATAAATTGAATCATGAATTGAATCATGAATCATGAGTCATGAATTGAATCATGAATCATGAATTAAATCATGAATCAAGAATCATAAATCGAATCTTGAACCATGAAATGAATCAGGAATTAAATCATGAATCATGAATCATGAATCATGAATCATGAATCATGAATTGAATCATAAATCATGAATCATGAATCATAAATTGATTCATGAATCATGAATTGAATCATGAATTGAATCATGAATCATGAATCATGAATTGAATCATGAATCATGAATCATGAATCGAAACTTAAATCATGAATTGAATCATGAATAATGAATTGAATCATGAATCATGAATTGAATCATGAATCATGAATTATGAATTGAATCATGAATTGAATCATGAATCATGAATTGAATCATGAATCATGAATTAAATTATGAATTGAATCATGAATCATCAATCACAAATTGTATCAGGAATCATGAATCAGGAATTGAATCATGAATTGAATCATGAATCATGACTTGAATCATGAATCATGAATTGAATCAGGAATCATGAATCATGAATCGAATCATGAATTGAATCATAAACCATGAATCATGAATCGAATCATGAATCATGAATTGAATCATGAATTGAATCATGAATCATTAATCATGAATTGAATCATGAATCATGAATAATGAATTGAATCATTTATCATGAATCATGAATCGAATCATGAATCATGAATTGAATCATGAATCATGAATCATGAATTGAATCATGAATCATGAATCAAGAATCATGAATCGAATCATGAATCATGAATTGAATCATGAATCATGAATCATGAATTATGAATCATGAATTGAATTATGAATCATGGATCGAATCATGAATCATGAATTGAATCATGAATTGAATCATAATTTGAATCATGAATCATGAATTTAATCATGAATTGACTCATGAATCATGAACCATGAATTAAATCATGCTTCATGAATCATGAATTGAATTTATGAATCATGAATTATAAATCGAATCATGAATCATGAATTGAGTCAGGAATCGAATCATGAATTGAATCATGAATCATGAATTGAATCATGAATCATGAATCAAGAATCATGAATCGAATCATGAATCATGAATTGAATCATGAATTATGAATCATGAATTGAATCATGAATTGAATCATGAATCATGAATTATGAATCATGCATTGAATCATGTATCATGAAATATAAATTGAATCATGAATTGAATCATGAATCATGAATTGAATTATGAATCATGAATTGAATTATGAATTGAATCATGAATCATGAATTGAATCATGAATCATGAATCATCAATCACAAATTGAATCAGGAATCATGAATTGAATCATGAATTGAATCATTATTCATAACTTGAATCATGAATCATGAATTGAATCAGGAATCATGAATCAGGAATCGAATCATGAATCATGAATTGAATAATGAATCAGGAATAATAAATTGAATCATGAATCATGAATCATGAATCGAATCATGAATCATGAATCATGAATCATGAATCATGAATTGAATCATAAATCATGAATTGAATCTTGAATCATAAATCATGAATTGAATCATGAATTGAATCATGAATCATGAATTGAATCATGAATTGAATCATGAATCATGAATAATGAATTGAATCATGAATCATGAATCGAATCATGAATCATGAATTGAATCATGAATCATGAATCATGAATTGAATCATGAATCATGAATCAAGAATCATGAATCGAATCATGAATCATGAATTGAATTATGAATAATGAATCATGAATTGAATCATGAATCATGAATCATGAATTATGAATCATGAATTGAATTATGAATCATGGATCGAATCATGAATCATGAATTGAATCATGAATTGAATCATTGATTGAATCATTAATCATTAATCATGAATCATGATTTGAATCATAACTTGAATCATGAATCATGAATTGAATCATGAATTAATTCATGAATTGAATCATGAATCATGAATCATGAATTGAATCATGAATCATGAATCATGAATTGAATTTATGAATCATGAATCATAAATCGAATCATGAATCATGAATTGAATTTATGAATCATGAATCATAAATCGAATCATCAATCATGAATTGAATCAGGAAACGAATCATGAATTGAATCATGAATCATGAATTGAATCATGTATCATAAATCATGAATCATGAATTGAAGCATGAATTGAATAAAGAATCATGAATTATGAATCATGCATTGAATCATGAATCATGAATTATGAATTGAATCATGAATTGAATCATGAATCATGAATTGAATTATGAATCATGAATTGAATTATGAATTGAATCATGAATCATGAATTGAATCATGAATTATGAATCATCAATCACAAATTGAATCAGGAATCATGAATCATGAATTGAATCATGAATTGAATCATTATTCATAACTTGAATCATGAATAATGAATTGAATCAGGAATCATGAATCAGGAATCGAATCATGAATTGAATCATGAATCAGGAATCATAAATTGAATCATGAATCACGAATCATGAATCAAATCATGAATCATGAATCATGAATCATGAATTGAATCATAAATCATGAATTGAATCTTGAATCATAAATCATGAATTGAATCATGAATTGAATCATGAATCATGAATTGAATCATGAATTGAATCATGAATTATGAATAATGAATTGAATCATGAATCATGAATCATGAATCATGAATCGAATCATGAATCATGAATTGAATCATGAATCATGAATCATGAATTGAATCATGAATCATGAATCAAGAATCATGAATCGAATCATGAATCATGAATTGAATCATGAATAATGAATCATGAATTGAATCATGAATCATGAATCATGAATTATGAATCATGAATTGAATTATGAATCATGGATCGAATCATGAATCATGAATTGAATCATGAATTGAATCATTGATTGAATCATTAATCATTAATCATGAATCATGAATTGAATCATAATTTGAATCATGAATCATGAATTGAATCATGAATTAATTCATGAATTGAATTATGAATCATGAATCATGAATTAAATCATGAATCATGAATCATGAATTGAATTTATGAATCATGAATCATAAATCGAATCATAAATCATGAATTGAATCAGGAAACGAATCATGAATTGAATCATTAATCATGAATTGAATCATTAATCATTAATTATGAATCATGAATTGAATCATAATTTGAATCATGAATCATGAATTGAATCATGAATTAATTCATGAATTGAATCATGAATCATGAATCATGAATTGAATCATGAATCATGAATCATGAATTGAATTTATGAATCATGAATCATAAATCGAATCATGAATCATGAATTGAATCAGGAAACAAATCATGAATCGAATCAGGAATCATGAATCATGAATCATGCATTGAATCATGAATCATGAATCATAAATATATTCATGAATCATGAATTGAATCATGAATTGAATCATGAATCATTAATCATGAATTAAATCATGAATCATGAATCATGAATCATGAATCAGGAATCATGAATTGAATCATAAATCATGAATCATCAATCATGAATTGAATCATAAATCATGAATCATGAATCATAAATTGATTCATGAATCATGAATTGAATCATGAATTGTATCATGAATTGAATCATGAATCGTGAATCATGAATCGAATCATAAATCATGAATTGAATCATGATTCATGAATCATGAATTGAATCATGAATCATGAATTGAATCATGAATCTTGAATCATGAATTGAATCATGAATCATGAATCATGAATCAAATCATGAATCATGAATCAAGATTCATGAATCGAATCATGAATCATGAATTGAATCATGAATCTTAAATCATGAATCATTAATTGAATCATGAATCATGAATCGAATCATGAATCATGAATCATGAATCATGAATCATGAATTGAATCATGAAACATGAATCATGAATTGAATCATGAATCATGAATCGAATCATGAATCATGAATTGAATCATGAATTGAATCATATATCATGAATCGAATCATGAATCATGAATTGAATCATGAATTGAATCATGAATCATGAATCATGAATTGAATCATAATTCATGAATCGAATCATGAATCATGAATTGAATCATGAATTGAATCATGAATCATGAATTGAATCATGAATTGAATCATGAATTGAATCACTAATCATGAATCATGAATCGAATCATGAATCATGAATCATGAATTGAATCAAGAATCATGAATTGAATCATGAATCATGAATTGAATCATCAATCATGAAGCATGAATCATGAATTGAATCATGAATCATAAATTATGAATTGAATCTTGAATCATGAATCATGAATCGAATCATGAATCAAGAATCATGATTCGAATCATGAATCATGAATTGAATCATGAATCATGAATCATGAATTTAATCATGAATCATGAATCATGAATCTTATCATGAATCATGAATCGAATCATGAATCTTGAATTGAATCATAATTTGAATCATGAATCTTGAATTGAATCATGAATCATGAATTGAATTTATGTATCATGAATCATAAATCGAATCATGAATCATGAATTGAATCAGGAATCGAATCATGAATTGAATCATGAATCATTTATTGAATCATGAATCATAAATCATGAATCATGAATTGGATCATGAATGATGAATCATGAATTGAATCATGAATCATGAATCATGAATCATGATTCATGATTTGAATCATGAATCATGAATCATGAATCATAAATTGATTCATGAATCATGAATTGAATCATGAATCATGAATTGAATCATGAATCATGAATCGAATCATGAATCATGAATCAAGATTCATGAATCGAATCATGAATCATGAATTGAATTATGAATCTTGAATCATGAATCATGAATCGAATCATGAATCATGAATCATGATTCATGATTTGAATCATGAATCATGAATCATGAATCATGAATTGAATCATGAATCATGAATTGAATCATGAATCATGAATTGAATCATGAATCATGAATCGAATCATGAATCATGAATCAAGATTCATGAATCGAATCATGAATCATGAATTGAATTATGAATCTTGAATCATGAATCATGAATCGAATCATGAATCATGAATCATGAATCATGAATCATGAATTGAATCATGAATCATGAATCATGAATTGAATCATGAATCTTAAATCATGAATCATGAATCATGAATCGAATCATGAATCATGAATCATGAATTGAATCATGAATCATGAATCAAATCATGAATCATGAATTGAATCATGAATTGAATCATGAATCATGAATCGAATCATGAATCATGAATTGAAACATGAAATGAATCATGAATTGAATCATGAATTGAATCAGGAATTGAATCATTAATCATGAATCATGAATTGAATCATGAATCATGAGTCATGAAGTGAATCATGAATCAAGAATCATAAATTGAATCATGAATCATGAAATGAATCAGGAATTGAATAATTAATTGAATCATGAATCATGTATTGAATCATGAATCATGAATCATGAATCATGAAATGAATCATGAATCATGAATTATGAATTACATCTTGAATCATGAATCATAATTCGAATCATGAATCATGAATCAAGAATCATGAATCGAATCATGAATTGAATGATGAATCAAATCATGAATCATGAATTCAATCATGAATCATGAATCATGAATCATGAATTGAATCATGAATCATGAATCATGAATTGAATCATAAATCATGAATCATGAATTGAATCATGAATTGAATCATGAATCGAATCATGAATCATGAAATGAATCATGAATCGAATCATGAATCATGAATCGAATCATGAATCATGAATCGAATCATGAATCATGAATCGAATCATGAATCTTGAATTGAATCATGAATCAAATCATGAATCATGAATCATGAATTGAATCATGAATTGAATCATGAATCATGAATTGAATCATGAATCATGAAATGAATCATGAAATGAATCATGAATCTTGAATCATGAATCAAATCATGAATCATGAATCATGAATCAAATCATGAATCATGAATCATGAATTGAATCATGAATCATGAATCATGAATTGAATTTATGAATCATGAATCATAAATCGAATCATGAATCATAAATTGAATCAGGAATCGAATCATGAATTGAATCATGAATCATGAATTGAATCATGAATCATAAATCATGAATCATTAATTGAATCATGAATCATGAATTGAATCATGAATCATGAATTGAATCATGAATCATGAATCATAAATTGATTCATGAATCATGAATTGAATCTTGAATTGAATCATGAATCATTAATCATGAATTAAATCATGAATCATGAATCATGAATCAGGATTCATGAATTGAATCATAAATCATGAATCATGAATCATGAATTGAATCATAAATCATAAATCATGAATCATAAATTGATTCATGAATCATGAATTGAATCATGAATTGAATCATGAATCATGAATCATGAATCGAATCATGAATCATGAATCAAGATTCATGAATCGAATCATGAATCATGAATTGAATCATGAATCTTAAATCATGAATCATTAATTGAATCATGAATCATGAATCGAATCATGAATCATGAATCATGAATCATGAATCATGAATTGAATCATGAAACATGAATCATGAATTGAATCATGAATCATGAATCGAATCATGAATCATGAATTGAATCATGAATTGAATCATGAATCATGAATCGAATCATGAATCATGAATCATGAATCATGAATTGAATTATGAAACATGAATCATGAATTGAATCATAATTCATGAATCGAATCATGAATCATTTAATTGAATCATGAATTGAATCATGAATCATGAATTGAATCATGAATTGAATCATGAATTAAATCACTAATCATGAATCATGAATCGAATCATGAATCATGAATTGAATCAAGAATCATGAATTGAATCATGAATCATGAATTGAATCATCAATCATGAAGCATGAATCATGAATTGAATCATGAATCATAAATTATGAATTGAATCTTGAATCATGAATCATGAATCGAATCATGAATCAAGAATCATGATTCGAATCATGAATCATGTATTGAATCATGAATCATGAATCATGAATCATGAATTTAATCATGAATCATGAATCGAATCATGAATCATGAATCGAATCATGAATCTTGAATTGAATCATAATTTGAATCATGAATCTTGAATTGAATCATGAATCATGAATTGAATTTATGTATCATGAATCATAAATCGAATCATGAATCATGAATTGAATCAGGAATCGAATCATGAATTGAATCATGAATCATTTATTGAATCATGAATCATAAATCATGAATCATGAATTGGATCATGAATGATGAATCATGAATTGAATCATGAATCATGAATCATGAATCATGAATCATGAATCATGATTCATGATTTGAATCATGAATCATGAATCATGAATCATAAATTGATTCATGAATCATGAATTGAATTATGAATTGAATCATGAATCATTAATCATGAATTAAATCATAAATCATGAATCATGAATCATGAATTGAATCATAAATCATGAATCATGAATCATAAATTGGATCATGAATGATGAATCATGAATTGAATCATGAATCATGAATCATGAATCATAAATTGATTCATGAATCATGAATTGAATTATGAATTGAATCATGAATCATTAATCATGAATTAAATCATAAATCATGAATTGAATTATGAATTGAATCATGAATCATGAGTCATGAAGTGAATCATGAATCAAGAATCATAAATTGAATCATGAATCATGAAATGAATCAGGAATTGAATAATTAATTGAATCATGAATCATGTATTGAATCATGAATCATGAAATGAATCATGAATCATGAATTATGAATTAAATCTTGAATCATGAATCATAATTCGAATCATGAATCATGAATCAAGAATCATGAATCGAATCATGAATTGAATGATGAATCGAATCATGAATCATGAATTGAATCATGAATCATGAATCATGAATCATGAATTGAATCATGAATCATGAATCATGAATTGAATCATAAATCATGAATCATGAATTGAATCATGAATTGAATCATGAATCGAATCATGAATCATGAAATGAATCATGAATCGAATCATGAATCATGAATCGAATCATGAATCATGAATCGAATCATGAATCATGAATCGAATCATGAATCTTGAATTGAATCATGAATCAAATCATGAATCATGAATCATGAATTGAATCATGAATTGAATCATGAATCATGAATTGAATCATGAATCATGAAATGAATCATGAAATGAATCATGAATCTTGAATCATGAATCAAATCATGAATCATGAATCATGAATCAAATCATGAATCATGAATCATGAATTGAATCATGAATCATGAATCATGAATTGAATTTATGAATCATGAATCATAAATCGAATCATGAATCATAAATTGAATCAGGAATCGAATCATGAATTGAATCATGAATCATGAATTGAATCATGAATCATAAATCATGAATCATTAATTGAATCATGAATCATGAATTGAATCATGAATCATGAATTGAATCATGAATCATGAATCATAAATTGATTCATGAATCATGAATTGAATCTTGAATTGAATCATGAATCATTAATCATGAATTAAATCATGAATCATGAATCATGAATCAGGATTCATGAATTGAATCATAAATCATGAATCATGAATCATGAATTGAATCATAAATCATAAATCATGAATCATAAATTGATTCATGAATCATGAATTGAATCATGAATTGAATCATGAATCATGAATCATGAATCGAATCATGAATCATGAATCAAGATTCATGAATCGAATCATGAATCATGAATTGAATCATGAATCTTAAATCATGAATCATTAATTGAATCATGAATCATGAATCGAATCATGAATCATGAATCATGAATCATGAATCATGAATTGAATCATGAAACATGAATCATGAATTGAATCATGAATCATGAATCGAATCATGAATCATGAATTGAATCATGAATTGAATCATGAATCATGAATCGAATCATGAATCATGAATCATGAATCATGAATTGAATTATGAAACATGAATCATGAATTGAATCATAATTCATGAATCGAATCATGAATCATGAATTGAATCATGAATTGAATCATGAATCATGAATTGAATCATGAATTGAATCATGAATTAAATCACTAATCATGAATCATGAATCGAATCATGAATCATGAATTGAATCAAGAATCATGAATTGAATCATGAATCATGAATTGAATCATCAATCATGAAGCATGAATCATGAATTGAATCATGAATCATAAATTATGAATTGAATCTTGAATCATGAATCATGAATCGAATCATGAATCAAGAATCATGATTCGAATCATGAATCATGTATTGAATCATGAATCAAGAATCATGAATCATGAATTTAATCATGAATCATGAATCGAATCATGAATTATGAATCAAATCATGAATCTTGAATTGAATCATAATTTGAATCATGAATCTTAAATTGAATCATGAATCATGAATTGAATTTATGTATCATGAATCATAAATCGAATCATGAATCATGAATTGAATCAGGAATCGAATCATGAATTGAATCATGAATCATTTATTGAATCATGAATCATAAATCATGAATCATGAATTGGATCATGAATGATGAATCATGAATTGAATCATGAATCATGAATCATGAATCATGATTCATGATTTGAATCATGAATCATGAATCATGAATCATAAATTGATTCATGAATCATGAATTGAATTATGAATTGAATCATGAATCATTAATCATGAATTAAATCATAAATCATGAATCATGAATCATGAATTGAATCATAAATCATGAATCATGAATCATAAATTGATTCATGAATCATAAATTGAATCATGAATCATAAATCATGAAATGAATCATGAATCATGAATTGAATCATGAATCATGAATTGAATCATGAATCATGAATCGAATCATGAATCATGAATCAAGATTCATGAATCGAATCATGAATCCTGAATTGAATTATGAATCTTGAACCATGAATCATGAATTGAATCATGAATCATGAATCGAATCATGAATCATGAATCATGAATCATGAATCATGAATTGAATCATGAATCATGAATCATGAATTGAATTATGAATCTTAAATCATGAATCATGAATTGAATCATGAATCATGAATCGAATCATGAATCATGAATTGAATCATGAATCATGAATCAAATCATGAATCATGAATTGAATCATGAATTGAATCATGAATCATGAATCGAATCATGAATCATGAATTGAAACATGAAATGAATCATGAATTGAATCATGAATTGAATCAGGAATTGAATCATTAATCATGAATCATGAATTGAATCATGAATCATGAGTCATGAAGTGAATCATGAATCAAGAATCATAAATCGAATCATGAATCATGAAATGAATCAGGAATCGAATAATGAATTGAATCATGAATCATGTATTGAATCATCAATCATGAATCATGAATCATGAAATGAATCATGAATCATGAATTATGAATTAAATCTTGAATCATGAATAATGAATCGAATCATGAATCATGAATCAAGAATTATGAATCGAATCATGAATTGAATGATGAATCGAATCATGAATCATGAATTGAATCATGAATCATGAATCATGAATCATGAATTGAATCATGAATCATGAATCATGAATTGAATCATGAATCATGAATCATGAATTGAATCATGAATCATGAATCATGAATCATGAATTGAATCATGAATCATGAATCATGAATTGAATCATGAATCATGAATCATGAATTGAATGATGAATCGAATCATGAATCATGAATTGAATCATGAATCATGAATCATGAATCATGAATTGAATCATGAATCATGAATCATGAATTGAATCATGAATCATGAATCATGAATTGAATCATGAATTGAATCATGAATCGAATCATGAATCATGAAATGAATCATGAATCGAATCATGATTTATGAATCGAATCATGAATCATGAATCGAATCATGAATCTTGAATTGAATCATGAATCAAATCATGAATCATGAATCATGAATTGAATCATGAATTGAATCATGAATCATGAATTGAATCATGAATCATGAAATGAATCATGAAATGAATCATGAATCTTGAATCATGAATCATGAATTGAATCATGAATCATGAATTATGAATCATGAATTGAATCATTAATCATGAATCATGAATCAAATCATGAATCATGAATCATGAATCAAATCATGAATCATGAATCATGAATTGAATCATGAATCATGAATCATGAATTGAATTTATGAATCATGAATCATAAATCGAATCATGAATCATGAATTGAATCATGAATCATGAATTGAATCATGAATCATAAATCATGAATCATAAATTGAATCATGAATCATGAATTGAATCATGAATTATGAATCGAATCAGGAATCATAAATCATGAATCATGAATTGAATCATGAATCATGAATCATGAATCATAAATTGATTCATGAATCATGAATTGAATCTTGAATTGAATCATGAATCATTAATCATGAATTAAATCATGAATCATGAATCATGAATCATGAATTGAATCATGAATCATGAATCATGAATTGAATGATGAATCGAATCATGAATCATGAATTGAATCATGAATCATGAATCATGAATCATGAATTGAATCATGAATCATGAATCATGAATTGAATCATGAATCATGAATCATGAATTGAATCATGAATTGAATCATGAATCGAATCATGAATCATGAAATGAATCATGAATCGAATCATGATTTATGAATCGAATCATGAATCATGAATCGAATCATGAATCTTGAATTGAATCATGAATCAAATCATGAATCATGAATCATGAATTGAATCATGAATTGAATCATGAATCATGAATTGAATCATGAATCATGAAATGAATCATGAAATGAATCATGAATCATGAATTATGAATTAAATCTTGAATCATGAATAATGAATCGAATCATGAATCATGAATCAAGAATTATGAATCGAATCATGAATTGAATGATGAATCGAATCATGAATCATGAATTGAATCATGAATCATGAATCATGAATCATGAATTGAATCATGAATCATGAATCATGAATTGAATCATGAATCATGAATCATGAATTGAATCATGAATCATGAATCATGAATCATGAATTGAATCATGAATCATGAATCATGAATTGAATCATGAATCATGAATCATGAATTGAATGATGAATCGAATCATTAATCATGAATTGAATCATGAATCATGAATCATGAATCATGAATTGAATCATGAATCATGAATCATGAATTGAATCATGAATCATGAATCATGAATTGAATCATGAATCTTGAATTGAATCATGAATCAAATCATGAATCATGAATCATGAATTGAATCATGAATTGAATCATGAATCATGAATTGAATCATGAATCATGAAATGAATCATGAAATGAATCATGAATCTTGAATCATGAATCATGAATTGAATCATGAATCATGAATTATGAATCATGAATTGAATCATTAATCATGAATCATGAATCAAATCATGAATCATGAATCATGAATCAAATCATGAATCATGAATCATGAATTGAATCATGAATCATGAATCATGAATTGAATTTATGAATCATGAATCATAAATCGAATCATGAATCATGAATTGAATCATGAATCATGAATTGAATCATGAATCATAAATCATGAATCATAAATTGAATCATGAATCATGAATTGAATCATGAATTATGAATCGAATCAGGAATCATAAATCATGAATCATGAATTGAATCATGAATCATGAATCATGAATCATAAATTGATTCATGAATCATGAATTGAATCTTGAATTGAATCATGAATCATTAATCATGAATTAAATCATGAATCATGAATCATGAATCATGAATCAGGATTCATGAATTGAATCATAAATCATGAATCATGAATCATGAATTGAATCATAAATCATAAATCATGAATCGTAAATTGAATCATGAATTGAATCATGAATTGAATCTTGAATCATTAATCATGAATTAAATCATGAATCATGAATCATGAATCATGAATCATGAATCGAATCATAAATCATGAATT
>NW_027446211.1:0-73431 GCF_038048845.1 Mixophyes fleayi | reverse complement strand
ATTTGATTCATGATTCATGATTCGATTCATGATTTGATTCATGATTCATGATTCAATTTTTAATTCATGATTCGATTCATGATTCATGATTAAATTTATGATTCATGATTTATGATTCAATTCATGATTCATGATTTATTTTATGATTCAATTCATGGTTCATGAATCTTGATTCAATTTATGATTTATTTCATGATTCATGATTCGATTCATGATTCATGATTCATGATTCAATTCATGATTCAATTCATTATTTATTTCATGATTCATGATTCGATTCATGATTCATGATTCAAAATTCAATTAATGATTCAATTCAGGATTTATGATTCAATTCATGATTCATGATTCATTTCATGATTCATTTCATGATTCATAATTCGATCTATGATTCCTGATTCAATTCATGATGCATGATTCAATTCGTGATTCATGATTCAATTCATGATTCATGATTCATTTTATGATTCATTTCATGATTTATGATTCGATTTATGATTCATGATTCAATTCATGATGCATGATTCAATTCGTGATTCATGATTCAATACATGATTCATGATTCATTTCATGATTCATGTTTCAATTCATGATTCGATTCATGATTTATGATTCAATTCATGATTCAAGATTCGATTCATGATTTATGATTCAATTCATGATTCATGATTCATGATTCGAATTATGATTCATGATTAAATTCATGATTCATGATTTATGATTCAATTCATGATTCATGATTTATTTCATGATTCAATTCATGGTTCATGAATCTTGATTCATTTCATGATTTATTTCATGATTCATGATTTGATTCATGATTCATGATTAAATTCATGATTCAATTCATGATTTATTTCATGATTCATGATTCGATTCATGATTCATGATTCAATTCTTGATTTATAATTCAATTTATGATTCATGATTCAATTCTTGATTTATGATTCATGATTCATGATTTAATTCATGATTCATAATTCATTTCATGATTCATGATTCGATTCATGATTCATGTTTGAATTCATGATTCAATTCATGATTCATTTCATGATTCATGATTCAATTTATGATTCATGATTCAATCCATGATTCATGATTTGATTCATGATTCATGATTTAATTCATGATTCATGATTCATTTCATGATTCTTTTCATGATTCATGATTTAATTCATGATTCATGATTCATGATTCAATTCATGATTCATGATTCAATTCATGATTCATGATTCATTTTATGATTCATGATTCATGATTCAATTCATGATTCATGATTCAATTCATCATTCATGATTCAATTCATGATTCGATTCATGATTCATGATTCAATTCATGATTCATGACTTATGATTCAATTCATGATTCATGATTCAATTCATGATTCATGATTCAATTCATCATTCATGATTCATGATTCAATTCATGATTCAATACATGATTCATGATTCGATTCATGATTCATAATTCAATTCATGATTCATGATTCATGATTCAATTCATGATTCGATTCATGATTCATGATTCAATTCATCATTCATGATTCATGATTCAATTCATGATTCAATACATGATTCATGATTCGATTCATGATTCATGATTCAATTCATGATTCATGATTCATGATTTAATTCATTATTCATGATTCAATTCATGATTCATGATTCAATTCATGATTCATGATTTATGATTAAATTCATGATTCGATTCATGATTCATAATTCGATATATGATTCATGATTAAATTCATGATTCATGTTTTATGATTCAATTCATGATTCATGATTCATGATTCAATTCATGATTCATGACTCATGATTTAATTCATGATTCATGATTCGATTCATGATTCATGATTCAATTCATGATTCGATTCATGATTCATGATTCAATTCATCATTCATGATTCATGATTCAATTCATGATTCATTTCATGATTCATGATTCGATTCATGATTCATAATTCAATTCATGATTCATGATTCATGATTCAATTCATGATTCGATTCATGATTCATGATTCAATTCATGATTCATGATTCAATTCATGATTCATGATTCATGATTCAATTCATTATTCATGATTCAATTCATGATTCATGATTCAATTCATGATTCATGATTTATGATTAAATTCATGATTCGATTCATGATTCAATTCATGATTCGATTCATGATTCATGATTCAATTCATGATTCATGATTCAATTCGTGATTCATGATTCATGATTCAATTCATTATTCATAATTCAATTCATGATTCATGATTCATGATTCAATTCATGATTCATGATTTATGATTAAATTCATGATTCGATTCATGATTCATAATTCGATATATGATTCATGATTAAATTCATGATTCATGTTTTATGATTCAATTCATGATTCATGATTTATGATTCAATTCATGATTCATGACTCATGATTTAATTCATGATTCATGATTCAATTCATGATTCATGATTCAATTCATCATTCATGACTCATGATTCAATTCATGATTCAATACATGATTCATGATTCGATTCATGATTCATAATTCAATTCATGATTCATTATTCATGATTCAATTCATGATTCGATTCATGATTCATGATTCAATTCATGATTCATGATTCATGATTCAATTCATTATTCATGATTCAATTCATGATTCATGATTCATGATTCAATTCATGATTCATGATTTATGATTAAATTCATGATTCGATTCATGATTCATAATTCGATATATGATTCATGATTCATGATTCAATTCATGATTCGATTCATGATTCATGATTCAATTCATGATTCGATTCATGATTCATGATTCAATTCATCATTCATGATTCATGATTCAATTCATGATTCAATACATGATTCATGATTCGATTCATGATTCATGATTCAATTCTTGATTTATTATTCATGATTCATGATTTAATTCATGATTTATAATTCAATTCATGATTCATGATTCAATTCTTGATTTATGATTCATGATTCATGATTTAATTCATGATTCATAATTCAATTCATGATTCATGATTCGATTCATGATTCATGTTTGAATTCATGATTCAATTCATGATTCATTTCATGATTCATGATTCAATTTATGATTCATGATTCAATCCATGATTCATGATTCGATTCATGATTCATGATTCAATTCATGATTCATGATTCATTTCATGATTCTTTTCATGATTCATGATTTAATTCATGATTCATGATTCATGATTCAATTTATGATTCATGATTCAATCCATGATTCATGATTCGATTCATGATTCATGATTCAATTCATCATTCATGATTCAATTCATGATTCGATTCATGATTCATGATTCAATTCATGATTCATGACTCATGATTCAATTCATCATTCATGATTCAATTCATCATTCATGATTCAATTCATCATTCATGATTCATTATTCAATTCATGATTCAATACATGATTCATGATTCGATTCATGATTCATAATTCAATTCATGATTCATGATTCATGATTCAATTCATGATTCGATTCATGATTCATGATTCAATTCATGATTCGATTCATGATTCATGATTCAATTCATCATTCATGATTCATGATTCAATTCATGATTCAATACATGATTCATGATTCGATTCATGATTCATAATTCAATTCATGATTCATGATTCATAATTCAATTCATGATTCGATTCATGATTCATGATTCAATTCATGATTCATGATTCAATTCATGATTCATGATTCATGATTCAATTCATTATTCATGATTCAATTCATGATTCATGATTCATGATTTAATTCATTATTCATGATTCATGATTCAATTCATGATTCATGATTTATGATTAAATTCATGATTCGATTCATGATTCATAATTCGATATATGATTCATGATTCATGATTCAATTCATGATTCGATTCATGATTCATGATTCAATTCATGATTCGATTCATGATTCATGATTCAATTCATCATTCATGATTCATGATTCAATTCATGATTCAATACATGATTCATGATTCGATTCATGATTCATAATTCAATTCATGATTCATGATTCATTATTCAATTCATGATTCGATTCATGATTCATGATTCAATTCATGATTCATGATTCAATTCATGATTCATGATTCATGATTCAATTCATTATTCATGATTCAATTCATGATTCATGATTCATGATTCAATTCATGATTCATGATTTATGATTAAATTCATGATTCGATTCATGATTCATAATTCGATATATGATTCATTATTAAATTCATGATTCATGTTTTATGATTCAATTCATGATTCATTATTCATGATTCAATTCATGATTCATGATGCATGATTTAATTCATGATTCATGATTCAATTCATGATTCATGATTCAATTCATCATTCATGACTCATGATTCAATTCATGATTCAATACATGATTCATGATTCGATTTATGATTCATAATTCAATTCATGATTCATGATTCATGATTCAATTCATGATTCGATTCATGATTCATGATTCATGATTCAATTCATTATTCATGATTCAATTCATGATTCATGATTCATGATTCAATTCATGATTCATGATTTATGATTAAATTCATGATTCGATTCATGATTCATAATTCGATATATGATTTATGATTCACGATTCAATTCATGATTCGATTCATGATTCATGATTCAATTCATGATTCGATTCATGATTCATGATTCATGATTCAATTCATGATTCATGATTCAATTCATGATTCAATACATGATTCATGATTCGATTCATGATTCATGATTTAATTCTTGATTTATGATTCATGATTCATGATTTAATTCATGATTTATAATTCAATTCATGATTCATGATTCAATTCTTGATTTATGATTCATGATTCATGATTTAATTCATGATTCATAATTCAATTCATGATTCATGATTCGATTCATGATTCATGTTTGAATTCATGATTCAATTCATGATTCATTTCATGATTCATGATTCAATTTATGATTCATGATTCAATCCATGATTCATGATTCGATTCATGATTCATGATTCAATTCATGATTCATGATTCATTTCATGATTCTTTTCATGATTCATGATTTAATTCATGATTCATGATTCATGATTCAATTCATGATTAATGATTCAATTCATGATTCATGATTCATTTTATGATTCATGATTCATGATTCAATTCATTATTCATGATTCAATTCATCATTCATGATTCAATTCATGATTCGATTCATGATTCATGATTCAATTCATGATTCATGATTCAATTCATCATTCATGATTCAATTCATCATTCATGATTCATGATTCAATTCATGATTCAATACATGATTCATGATTCGATTCATGATTCATAATTCAATTCATGATTCATGATTCATGATTCAATTCATGATTCGATTCATGATTCATAATTCGATTCATGATTCATGATTCAATTCATGATTCATGATTCATGATTCAATTCATTATTCATGATTCAATTCATGATTCATGATTCAATTCATGATTCATGATTTATGATTAAATTCATGATTCGGTTCATGATTCATAATTCGATATATGATTCATGATTCATGATTCAATTCATGATTCGATTCATGATTCATGATTCAATTCATGATTCGATTCATGATTCATGATTCAATTCATCATTCATGATTCATGATTCAATTCATGATTCAATACATGATTCATGATTCGATTCATGATTCATAATTCAATTCATGATTCATGATTCATGATTCAATTCATGATTCGATTCATGATTCATGATTCAATTCATGATTCATGATTCAATTCATGATTCATGATTCAATTCATTATTCATGATTAAATTCATGATTCATGATTCATGATTCAATTCATGATTCGATTCATGATTCATGATTCAATTCATGATAAATGATTCATGATTCAATTCATTATTCATGATTCAATTCATGATTCATGATTCATGATTCAATTCATGATTCATGATTTATGATTAAATTCATGATTCGATTCATGATTCATAATTCGATATATGATTCATGATTCATGATTCAATTCATGATTCGATTCATGATTCATGATTCAATTCATGATTCGATTCATGATTCATGATTCAATTCATCATTCATGATTCATGATTCAATTCATGATTCAATACATGATTCATGATTCGATTCATGATTCATAATTCAATTCATGATTCATGATTCAATTCATGATTCGATTTATGATTCATGATTCAATTCATCATTCATGATTCATGATTCAATTCATTATTCATGATTCAATTCATCATTCATGATTCATGATTCAATTCATGATTTATGATTTAATTCATGATTCGAATTATGATTCATAATTCTATATATGATTCATGATTAAATTCATGATTCATGTTTTATGATTCAATTCATGATTCATGATTCATTATTCAATTCATGATTCATGATTCGATTCATGATTCATGATTCAAATCTTGATTCATGATTCGATTCATGATTCATGATTACATTTATGGTTCATGAATCTTGATTCAATTTATGATTTATTTCATGATTCATGATTCGATTCATGATTCATGATTTATGATTCAATTCATGATTCATGATTCGATTCATGATTCATGATTAAATTCATGATTCATGTTTTATGATTCAATTCATGATTCATGATTCATGATTCAATTCATGATTCGATTCATGATTCATGATTCATTATTCAATTCATGATTCATGATTCATGATTCAATTCTTGATTCATGATTCGATTCATGATTCATGATTACATTTATGGTTCATGAATCTTGATTCAATTTATGATTTATTTCATGATTCATGATTCATGATTCATGATTCATGATTCATGATTCGATTTATAATTCATGATTCAATTCATGATGCATGATTCAATTTGTGATTCATGATTTAATTATTGATTCATGATTCATTTCATGATTCATGATTCATGATTCAATTCATGATTCATGAGTCAATTCATGATTCATGATTTATGATTCAATGTATGATTCATGATTCAATTCATAATTCATGATTCAATGCATGATTCAATTCTTGATTCAATTCATAATTCAATTCATGATTCATGATTCAATTCATGATTTATGATTCAATTCATGATTTATTTCATGATTCATGATTCGATTCATGATTCAATTCATGATTCAATTCATGATTTATTTCATGATTCATGATTCATGATTTAATTCATGATTCATGATTCATGATTCGATTTATAATTCATGATTCAATTCATGATGCATGATTCAATTTGTGATTCATGATTTAATTCATGATTCATGATTCATTTCATGATTCATGATTCATGATTCAATTCACGATTCATGAGTCAATTCATGATTCATGATTCATTTCATGATTCATGATTTAATTCATGATTCAATTCATGATTCAATTTATGATTCATAATTCATGATTCAATTCATGATTCATGATTCATGATTCAATTCATGATTCATGATTCAATTCATGATTCATGATTCAATGCATGATTCAATTCTTGATTCAATTCATAATTCAATTCATGATTCATGATTCAATTCATGATTCGATATATGATTCATGATTAAATTCCTGATTCATAATTTATGATTCAATTCATGATTCATGATTCATGATTCATGATTCAATTCATGATTCGATTCATGATTCATGATTCAATTCATGATTCATGATTTGATTCATGATTCATGATTCAATTTTTAGTTCATGATTCGATTCATGATTCATGATTAAATTTATGATTCATGATTTATGATTCAATTCATGATTCATGATTTATTTCATGATTCAATTCATGGTTCATGAATCTTGATTCAATTCATGATTTATTTCATGATTCATGATTCGATTCATGATTCATGATTCATGATTCAATTCATGATTCAATTCATTATTTATTTCATGATTCATGATTCGATTTATGAATCATGATTCAAAATTCAATTCATGATTCAATTCAGGATTTATGATTCAATTCATGATTCATGATTCATTTCATGATTCATTTCATGATTCATGATTCGATTTATGATTCATGATTCAATTCATGATGCATGATTCAATTCGTGATTCATGATTCAATTCATGATTCATGATTCATTTCATGATTCATTTCATGATTCATGATTCGATTTATGATTCATGATTCATTTCATGATTCATGATTCATGATTCAATTCATGATTCATGAGTCAATTCATGATTCATGATTCATGATTCAATGTATGATTCATGATTCAATTCATAATTCATGATTCAATGCATGATTCAATTCTTGATTCAATTCATAATTCAATTCATGATTCATGATTCAATTCATGATTCAATTCATGATTTATGATTCAATTCATGATTTATTTCATGATTCATGATTCGATTCATGATTCATGATTCAATTCATGATTCAATTCATTATTTATGATTCAATTCATGATTCATGATTCAATTTATGATTCATGATTCAATTCATGATGCATGATTCAATTCATGATTCATGATTCAAGTCATGATTCATGATTCATTTTATGATTCATGATTCAATTCATGATTCGATTCATGATTTATGATTCAATTCATGATTCATGATTCGATTCTTGATTCATGATTCAATTCATGATCCATGATTCGAATTATGATTCATGATTAAATTCATGATTCATGATTTATGATTCAATTCATGATTCATGATTTATTTCATGATTCAATTCATGGTTCATGAATCTTGATTCAATTCATGATTTATTTCATGATTCATGATTCGATTCATGATTCATGATTCATGATTCAATTCATGATTCATGATTCAATTCATGATTCATGATTTGATTCTTGAATCATGATTAATGATTCGAATTATGATTCATGATTCAATTCATGATTCATGATTTATGATTCAATTCTTGGTTCATGAATCTTTATTCAATTCATGATTTATTTCATGATTCATGATTCGATTCATGATTCATGATTCAATTCATGATTCAATTCATGATTTATTTCATAATTCATTATTCGATTCATGATTCATTTCATGATTCAATTCATGATTTATGATTCAATTCATGATTCATGATGCATGATTCAATTCGTGATTCATGATTCAATTCATGATTCATGATTCATTTCATGATTCATGATTCATTTCATGATTCATTTCATGATTCATGATTCCTGATTCAATTCATGATTCATGATACAATACATGATTTATGATTCATTTCATGATTCATGATTAAATTCATGATTCAATTCATGATTCAATTTATGATTCATAATTCATGATTCAATTCATGATTCAATTTATGATTCATGATTCATGATTCAATTCATGATTCATGATTTATGATTCGATTCATGATTCATGATTCAATTCATGATTCATGATTCAATTCATGATTCGTGATTCATGATTCATGATTCAATTCATGATTCATGATTCGATTCATGATTCATGATTCATGATTTAATTCATGATTCATGATTCGATTTATGATTCATGATTCAATTCATGATTCATGATTCAATTCATGATTCATGATTCATTTCATGATTCATTTCATGATTCATGATTGAATTCAAAATTCATGATTCAATTCTTGATTCATTTCATGATTCAACTTATGATTTATAATTCATGATTCAATTCATGATTCATAATTCATGATTCAATTCATGATTCATGATTCAATTCATGATTCATGATTTGATTCATAATTCATCATTCATCATTCAATTCATGATTCATGATTCAATTCATGATTCAATTTATGATTCATGATTATTGATTCAATTCATGATTCATGATTCAATTCATGATTCATGATTCATTTCATGATTCATGATTCAATTCATGATTCAATTCATGATTCAATTTATGATTCATGATTCAATTCAAGATTCATGGTTCATGATTCAATTCATGATTCATGATTCAATTCATGATTCATGATTCATGATTCAATTCATGATTCAATTCATGATTCAACTTATGATTTATAATTCATGATTTAATTCATGATTCAATTCATGATTCATGATTCAATTCATGATTCATGATTCAATTCATGAATCATGATTCGATTCATGATTTATGTTTCAATTCATGATTCAATTCTTGATTCAATTCATAATTCAATTCATGATTCGATTCATGATTCATGTTTGAATTCATGATTCAATTCATGTTTGAATTCATGATTCAATTCATGATTCATTTCATGATTCATGATTCAATTCATGATTCATGATTCGATTCATGATTCATGATTCATGATTCAATTCATGATTTATGATTCGATTTATGATTCATGATTCAATTCATGATTCATGATTCAATTCATGATTCATGAATCAATTCAAAATTCATGATTCAATACATGATTCATTTCATGATTCATGATTCATGATTCATTTCATGATTCAATCCATGACTCATCTTATGATTTATAATTCATGATTCAATTCATGATTCAATTCATGATTCATGATTCATGATTCAATTCATGATTCATGATTCAATTCATGATTCATGATTTGATTCATGATTCATCATTTATCATTCAATTAATGATTCATTATTCAATTCATGATTCAATTTATGATTCATGATTCCTGATTCAATTCATGATTCATGATTCAATTCATGATTCATGATTCCTTTCATGATTCATGATTCAATTCATGATTCATGATTCAATTCAAGATTCATGATTCATGATTCAATTCATGATTCATGATTCAATTCATGATTCTTGATTCATTTCATGATTCATGATTCAATTCATGATTCATGATTCAATTCATGATTCATGATTCAATTCATGAATCATGATTCGATTCATGATTTATGTTTCAATTCATGATTCAATTCATGATTCATGATTCAATTCATGAATCATGATTCGATTCATGATTTATGTTTCAATTCATGATTCAATTCTTGATTCAATTCATAATTCATTTCATGATTCATGATTCAATTCATGATTCATGATTCAATTCTTGATTTATGATTCATGATTCATGATTCATTTCATGATTCATGATTCAATTCATGATTCATTTCATGATTCATGATTCAATTCATGATTCATTTCATGATTCATGATTTAATTCATGATTGAATTCATGATTTAATTTATGATTCATAATTCATGATTCAATTCATGATTCAATTCATGATTCATGATTCATGATTCAATTCATGATTCCTGATTCAATTCATGATTCATGATTGAATTCATAATTCATGATTCCTTTCATGATTCATGATTCAATTAATGATTCATGATTCAATTCATGATTCTTGATTCATTTCATGATTCATGATTTAATTTATGATTCAATTCATGATTCAACTTATGATTTATAATTCATGATTCAATTCATGATTCAATTCATGATTCAATTCATGATTCATGATTCATGATTCAATTCATGAATCATGATTCGATTCATGATTTATGTTTCAATTCATGATTCAATTCTTGAATCAATTCATAATTCATTTCATGATTCATGATTCAATTCATGATTCATGATTCAATTCTTGATTTATGATTCATGATTCATGATTCAATTCATGATACATGATTCAATTCATGATTCATGATTCATTTCATGATTCATGATTCAATTCATGATTCGTTTCATGATTCATGATTTAATTCATGATTGAATTCATGATTCAATTTACGATTCATAATTCATGATTCAATTCATGATTCAATTCATGATTCATGATTTATGACTCAATTCATGATTCATGATTCAATTCATGATTCATGATTCAATGCATGATTCAATTCTTAATTCAATTCATAATTCAATTCATGATTCATGATTCAATTCATGATTTATGATTCAATTCATGATTTATTTCATGATTCATGATTCGATTCATGATTCATGATTCATTTCATGATTCATTTCATGATTCATGATTCATGATTCAATTCATGATTCATGAGTCAATTCATGATTCATGATTCATTTCATGATTCATGATTTAATTCATGATTCAATTCATGATTAAATTTATGATTCATAATTCATGATTCAATTCATGATTCAATTCATGAAGTATGATTCATGATTCAATTCATGGTTCATGATTCAATTCATGATTCATGATTCAATGCATGATTCAATTCTTGATTCAATTCATAATTCAATTCATAATTTATGATTCAATTCATGATTCATGATTCATGATTCAATTCATGATTCGATTCATGATTCATGATTCAATTTATGATTCATGATTTGAATCATGATTCATGATTCAATTTTTAATTCATGATTCGATTCATGATTCATGATTAAATTTATGATTCATGATTTATGATTCAATTCATGATTCATGATTTATTTCATGATTCAATTCATGGTTCATGAATCTTGATTCAATTCATGATTTATTTCATGATTCATGATTCGATTCATGATTCATGATTCATGATTCAATTCATGATTCAATTCATTATTTATTTCATGATTCATGATTCAATTTATGATTCATGATTCAAAATTCAATTCATGATTCAATTCAGGATTTATGATTCAATTCATGATTCATGATTCATTTCATGATTCATTTCATGATTCATGATTCGATTTATGATTCATGATTCAATTCATGATACATGATTCAATTCGTGATTCATGATTCATTTCATGATTCATGATTCGATTTATGATTCATGATTCAATTCATTATGCATGATTCAATTCGTGATTCCTGATTCAATTCATGATTCATGATTCAATTCATGTTTAATGATTCAATTCATGATTCATGATTCATTTTATGATTCATGATTCAATTCATGATTCGATTCATGATTTATGATTCATGATTCGATTCATGATTCATGATTCAATTCATGATCCATGATTCGAATTATGATTCATGATTCAATTCATGATCCATGATTCGAATTATGATTCATTATTAAATTCATGATTCATGATTTATGATTCAATTCATGATTCATGATTTATTTCATGATTCAATTCATGGTTCATGAATCTTGATTCAATTCATGATTTATTTCATGATTCATGATTCGATTCATGATTCATGATTCATGATTCAATTCATGATTCAATTCATGATTTATTTCATGATTCATGATTCGATTCATGATTCATGATTCAATTCTTGATTTATGATTCATGATTTAATTCATGATTCATGATTCAATTCATGATTAATGATTCGATTCATGATTCATGATTCAATTCATGATTCATGATTCAATTCTTGAATCATGATTAATGATTCGAATTATGATTCATGATTCAATTCATGATTCATGATTTATGATTCAATTCATGGTTCATGAATCTTTATTCAATTCATGATTTATTTCATGATTCATGATTCGATTCATGATTCATGATTCATGATTCAATTCATGATTCAATTCATGATTTATTTCATAATTCATTATTCGATTCATGATTCAATTCATGATTCAATTCATGATTTATGATTCAATTCATGATTCATGATTCATGATTTATTTCCTGATTCATGATTCATGATTCGATTTATAATTCATGATTCAATTCATGATGCATGATTCAATTCGTGATTCATGATTCAATTCATGATTCATTTCATGATTCATTTCATGATTCATGATTCCTGATTCAATTCATGATTCATGATACAATACATGATTCATGATTCATTTCATGATTCATTTAATGATTCATGATTCAATTCATGATTCAATTCATGATTCAATTTATGATTCATAATTCATGATTCAATTCATGATTCAATTTATGATTCATGATTCATGATTCAATTCATGATTCATGATTCATAATTCGATTCATGATTCATGATTCAATTCATGATTCATGATTCAATTCATGATTCGTGATTCATGATTCATGATTCAATTCATGATTCATGATTCAATTCATGATTCATTATTCCTGATTCAATTCATGATTCATGATTCGATTTATGATTCATGATTCAAATCATGATTCATGATTCAATTCATGATTCATGATTCATTTCATGATTCATGATTGAATTCAAAATTCATGATTCAATTCATGATTCATTTCATGATTCAACTTATGATTTATAATTCATGACTCAATTTATGATTCAATTCATGATTCATAATTCATGATTCAATTCATGATTCATGATTCAATTCATGATTCATGATTTGATTCATAATTCATTATTCATCATTCAATTCATGATTCATGATTTAATTCATGATGCAATTTATGATTCATGATTCCTGATTCAATTCATGATTCATGATTCAATTCATGATTCAATTCATGATTTATTTCATGATTCATGATTGGATTCATGATTCATGATTCAATTCTTGATTTATGATTCATGATTCATGATTTAATTCATGATTTATAATTCAATTCATGATTCATGATTCAATTCTTGATTTATGATTCATGATTCATGATTTAATTCATGATTCATAATTCAATTCATGATTCATGATTCGATTCATGATTCATGTTTGAATTCATGATTCAATTCATGATTCATTTCATGATTCATGATTCAATTCATGATTCGATATATGATTCATGATTAAATTCATGATTCATAATTTATGATTCAATTCATGATTCATGATTCATGATTCAATTTTTGATTTATGATTCATGATTCATGATTTATTTCATGATTCATGATTCGATTCATGATTCATGATTCAATTCATGATTCAATTCATTATTTATTTCAAGATTCATGATTCGATTTATGATTAATGATTCAAAATTCAATTCATGATTCAATTCAGGATTTATGATTCAATTCATGATTCATGATTCATTTCATGATTCATTTCATGATTCATGATTCGATTTATGATTCATGATTCAATTCATAATGCATGATTCAATTCGTGATTCATGATTCAATTCATGATTCATGATTCATTTCATGATTCATTTCATGATTCATGATTCGATTTATGATTCATGATTCAATTCATTATGCATGATTCAATTCGTGATTCCTGATTCAATTCATGATTCATGATTCAATTCATGATTCATTTTATGATTCATGATTCAATTCATGATTCGATTCATGATTTATGATTCAATTCATGATTCATGATTCGATTCATGATTCATGATTCAATTCATGATCCATGATTTATGATTCAATTCATGATTCATGATTTATTTCATGATTCAATTCATGGTTCATGAATCTTGATTCAATTTATGATTTATTTCATGATTCATGATTCAATTCATGATTCATGATTCAATTCATGAATCATGATTCGATTCATGATTTATGTTTCAATTCATGATTCAATTCATGGTTCATGAATCTTGATTCAATTCATAATTCATTTCATGATTCATGATTCAATTCATGATTCATGATTCAATTCTTGATTTATGATTCATGATTCATGATTCAATTCATGATACATGATTCAATTCATGATTCATGATTCATTTCATGATTCATGATTCAATTCATGATTCATTTCATGATTCATGATTTAATTCATGATTGAATTCATGATTCAATTTATGATTCATAATTCATGATTCAATTCATGATTCAATTCATGATTCATGATTCATGATTCAATTCATGATTCCTGATTCAATTCATGATTCATGATTGAATTCATGATTCATGATTCCTTTCATGATTCATGATTCAATTCATGATTCATGATTCAATTCAAGATTCATGATTCATGATTCAATTCATGATTCATGATTCAATTCATGATTCTTGATTCATTTCATGATTCATGATTCAATTTATGATTCAATTCATGATTCAACTTATGATTTATAATTCATGATTCAATTCATGATTCAATTCATGATTCATGATTCATGATTCAATTCATGAATCATGATTCGATTCATAATTTATGTTTCAATTCATGATTCAATTCTTGAATCAATTCATAATTCATTTCATGATTCATGATTCAATTCATGATTCATGATTCAATTCTTGATTTATGATTCATGATTCATGATTCAATTCATGATACATGATTCAATTCATGATTCATGATTCATTTCATGATTCATGATTCAATTCATGATTCGTTTCATGATTCATGATTTAATTCATGATTCAATTCATGATTCAATTTATGATTCATAATTCATGATTCAATTCATGATTCAATTCATGAAGTATGATTCATGATTCAATTCATGGTTCATGATTCAATTCATGATTCATGATTCAATGCATGATTCATTTCTTGATTCAATTCATAATTCAATTCATAATTTATGATTCAATTCATGATTCATGATTCATGATTCATTTCATGATTCATGATTCGATTTATGATTCATGATTCAATTCATGATTCATGATTCAATTCATGATTCATGATTAAATTTATGATTCATGATTTATGATTCAATTCATGATTCATGATTTATTTCATGATTCAATTCATGGTTCATGAATCTTGATTCAATTCATGATTTATTTCATGATTCATGATTCGATTCATGATTCATGATTCATGATTCAATTCATGATTCAATTCATTATTTATTTCATGATTCATGATTCAATTTATGATTCATGATTCAAAATTCAATTCATGATTCAATTCAGGATTTATGATTCAATTCATGATTCATGATTCATTTCATGATTCATTTCATGATTCATGATTCGATTTATGATTCATGATTCAATTCATGATGCATGATTCAATTCGTGATTCATGATTCAAATTATGATTCATGATTCATTTCATGATTCATTTCATGATTCATGATTCGATTTATGATTCATGATTCAATTCATTATGCATGATTCAATTCATGATTCCTGATTCAATTCATGATTCATGATTCAATTCATGATTCATGATTCATTTTATGATTCATGATTCAATTCATGATTCGATTCATGATTTATGATTCAATTCATGATTCATGATTCGATTCATGATTCATGATTCAATTCATGATCCATGATTCGAATTATGATTCATGATTCAATTCATGATCCATGATTCGAATTATGATTCATGATTAAATTCATGATTCATGATTTATGATTCAATTCATGATTCATGATTTATTTCATGATTCAATTCATGGTTCATGAATCTTGATTCAATTTATGATTTATTTCATGATTCATGATTCGATTCATGATTCATGATTCATGATTCAATTCATGATTCAATTCATGATTTATTTCATGATTCATGATTCGATTCATGATTCATGATTCAATTCTTGATTTATGATTCATGATTTAATTCATGATTCATGATTCAATTCATGATTCGATTCATGATTCATGATTCAATTCATGATTCATGATTCAATTCTTGAATCATGATTAATGATTCGAATTATGATTCATGATTCAATTCATGATTCATGATTTATGATTCAATTCATGGTTCATGAATCTTTATTCAATTCATGATTTATTTCATGATTCATGATTCGATTCATGATTCATGATTCATGATTCAATTCATGATTCAATTCATGATTTATTTCATAATTCATTATTCGATTCATGATTCAATTCATGATTCAATTCATGATTTATGATTCAATTCATGATTCATGATTCATGATTTATTTCCTGATTCATGATTCATGATTCATGATTCGATTTATAATTCATGATTCAATTCATGATGCATGATTCATTTCATGATTCATGATTCCTGATTCAATTCATGATTCATGATACAATACATGATTCATGATTCATTTCATGATTCATTTCATGATTCATGATTCAATTCATGATTCAATTCATGATTCATTTTATGATTCATAATTCATGATTAAATTCATGATTCAATTTATGATTCATGATTCATGATTCAATTCATGATTCATGATTCATAATTCGATTCATGATTCATGATTCAATTCATGAATCATGATTCAATTCATGATTCATGATTCGATTCATGATTCATGTTTGAATTCATGATTCAATTCATGATTCATTTCATGATTCATGATTCAATTCATGATTCATGATTCGATTCATGATTCATGATTCATGATTCAATTCATGATTCGATTTATGATTCATGATTCAATTCATGATTCATGATTCAATTCATGATTCATGAATCAATTCAAAATTCATGATTCAATTCATGATTCATTTCATGATTCATGATTCATGATTCATTTCATGATTCATGATTCGATTTATGATTCATGATTCAATTCATGATTCATGATTCAATTCATGATTCATGAATCAATTCAAAATTCATGATTCAATTCATGATTCATTTCATGATTCATGATTCATGATTCAATTCATGATACATGATTCAATTCATGATTCATTTCATGATTCATGATTCAATTCATGATTTATTTCATGATTCATGATTTAATTCATGATTGAATTCATGATTCAATTTATGATTCATAATTCATGATTCAATTCATGATTCAATTCATGATTCATGATTCATGATTCAATTCATGATTCATGATTCAATTCATGATTCATGATTCAATGCATGATTCAATTCTTGATTCAATTCATAATTCAATTCATGATTCATGATTCAATTCATGATTCAATTCATGATTTATGATTCAATTCATAATTTATTTCATGATTCATGATTCGATTCATGATTCATGATTCAATTCATGATTCAATTCATGATTTATGATTCAATTCATGATTCACGATTCATGATTTAATTCATGATTCATGATTCATGATTCATGATTCGATTTATAATTCATGATTCAATTCATGATGCATGATTCAATTTGTGATTCATGATTTAATTCATGATTCATGATTCATTTCATGATTCATGATTCAATTCATGATTCATGATTTAATTCATGATTCAATTCATGATTCAATTTATGATTCATAATTCATGATTCAATTAATGATTCAATTCATGATTCATGATTCATTTCATGATTCATGATTTATTTCATGATTCAATTCATGGTTCATGAATCTTGATTCAATTCATGATTTATTTCATGATTCATGATTCGATTCATGATTCATGATTCATGATTCAATTCATGATTCAATTCATTATTTATTTCATGATTCATGATTCAATTTATGATTCATGATTCAATTCATGATTCAATTCATTATTTATTTCATGATTCATGATTCAATTTATGATTCATGATTCAAAATTCAATTCATGATTCAATTCAGGATTTATGATTCAATTCATGATTCATGATTCATTTCATGATTCATTTCATGATTCATGATTCGATTTATGATTCATGATTCAATTCATGATGCATGATTCAATTCGTGATTCATGATTCAATTCATGATTCATGATTCATTTCATGATTCATTTCATGATTCATGATTCGATTTATGATTCATGATTCAATTCATTATGCATGATTCAATTCGTGATTCCTGATTCAATTCATGATTCATGATTCAATTCATGATTCATGATTCATTTTATGATTCATGATTCAATTCATGATTCGATTCATGATTTATGATTCAATTCATGATTCATGATTCGATTCATGATTCATGATTCAATTCATGATCCATGATTCGAATTATGATTCATGATTCAATTCATGATCCATGATTCGAATTATGATTCATGATTAAATTCATGATTCATGATTTATGATTCAATTCATGATTCATGATTTATTTCATGATTCAATTCATGGTTCATGAATCTTGATTCAATTCATGATTTATTTCATGATTCATGATTCGATTCATGATTCATGATTCATGATTCAATTCATGATTCAATTCATGATTTATTTCATGATTCATGATTCGATTCATGATTCATGATTCAATTCTTGATTTATGATTCATGATTTAATTCATGATTCATGATTCAATTCATGATTCATGATTCGATTCATGATTCATGATTCAATTCATGATTCATGATTCAATTCTTGAATCATGATTAATGATTCGAATTATGATTCATGATTCAATTCATGATTCATGATTTATGATTCAATTCATGGTTTATGAATCTTTATTCAATTCATGATTTATTTCATGATTCATGATTCGATTCATGATTCATGATTCATGATTCAATTCATGATTCAATTCATGATTTATTTCATAATTCATTATTCGATTCATGATTCAATTCATGATTCAATTCATGATTTATGATTCAATTCATGATTCATGATTCATGATTTATTTCCTGATTCATGATTCATGATTCATGATTCGATTTATAATTCATGATTCAATTCATGATGCATGATTCAATTCGTGATTCATGATTCAATTCATGATTCATTTCATGATTCATTTCATGATTCATGATTCCTGATTCAATTCATGATTCATGATACAATACATGATTCATGATTCATTTCATGATTCATTTCATGATTCATGATTCAATTCATGATTCAATTCATGATTCAATTTATGATTCATAATTCATGATTCAATTCATGATTCAATTTATGATTCATGATTCATGATTCAATTCATGATTCATGATTCATAATTCGATTCATGATTCATGATTCAATTCATGATTCATGATTCAATTCATGATTCGTGATTCATGATTCATGATTCAATTCATGATTCATGATTCAATTCATGAGTCATTATTCCTGATTGAATTCATGATTCATGATTCGATTTATGATTCATGATTCAATTCATGATTCATGATTCAATTCATGATTCATGATTCATTTCATGATTCATTTCATGATTCATGATTGAATTCAAAATTCATGATTCAATTCATGATTCATTTCATGATTCAACTTATGATTTATAATTCATGATTCAATTTATGATTCAATTCATGATTCATAATTCATGATTCAATTCATGATTCATGATTCAATTCATGATTCATGATTTGATTCATAATTCATCATTCATCATTCAATTCATGATTCATGATTCAATTCATGATGCAATTTATGATTCATGATTCCTGATTCAATTCATGATTCATGATTCAATTCATGATTCAATTCATGATTTATTTCATGATTCATGATTGGATTCATGATTCATGATTCAATTCTTGATTTATGATTCATGATTCATGATTTAATTCATGATTTATAATTCAATTCATGATTCATGATTCAATTCTTGATTTATGATTCATGATTCATGATTTAATTCATGATTCATAATTCAATTCATGATTCATGATTCGATTCATGATTCATGTTTGAATTCATGATTCAATTCATGATTCATTTCATGATTCATGATTCAATTCATGATTCGATATATGATTCATGATTAAATTCATGATTCATAATTTATGATTCAATTCATGATTCATGATTCATGATTCAATTCATGATTCGATTCATGATTCATGATTCAATTCATGATTCATGATTTGATTCATGATTCATGATTCAATTTTTAATTCATGATTTGATTCATGATTCATGATTAAATTTATGATTTATGATTTATGATTCAATTCATGATTCATGATTTATTTCATGATTCAATTCATGGTTCATGAATTTTGATTCAATTCATGATTTATTTCATGATTCATGATTCGATTCATGATTCATGATTCATGATTCAATTCATGATTCAATTCATTATTTATTTCATGATTCATGATTCGATTTATGATTAATGATTCAAAATTCAATTCATGATTCAATTCAGGATTTATGATTCAATTCATGATTCATGATTCATTTCATGATTCATTTCATGATTCATGATTCGATTTATGATTCATGATTCAATTCATAATGCATGATTCAATTCGTAATTCATGATTCAATTCATGATTCCTGATTCAATTCATGATTCATGATTCAATTCATGATTCATGATTCATTTTATGATTCATGATTCAATTCATGATTCGATTCATGATTTATGATTCAATTCATGATTCATGAATCGATTCATGATTCATGATTCAATTCATGATCCATGATTCGAATTATGATTCATGATTTAATTCATGATCCATGATTCGAATTATGATTCATGATTCAATTCATGATTCATGATTTATGATTCAATTCATGATTCATGATTTATTTCATGATTCAATTCATGGTTCATGAATCTTGATTCAATTTATGATTTATTTCATGATTCATGATTCGATTGATGATTCAATTCATGATTTATTTCATGATTCATGATTCGATTCATGATTCATGATTCAATTCTTGATTTATGATTCATGATTTAATTCATGATTCATGATTCAATTCATGAATCATGATTCGATTCATGATTTATGTTTCAATTCATGATTCAATTCTTGATTCAATTCATAATTCAATTCATGATTCGATTCATGATTCATGTTTGAATTCATGATTCAATTCATGATTCATTTCATGATTCATGATTCAATTCATGATTCATGATTCGATTCATGATTCATGATTCAATTCATGATTCATGATTCGATTTATGATTCATGATTCAATTCATGATTCATGATTCAATTCATGATTCATGAATCAATTCAAAATTCATGATTCAATTCATGATTCATTTCATGATTCATGATTCATGATTCATTTCATGATTCATGATTCGATTTATGATTCATGATTCAATTCATGATTCATGATTCAATTCATGATTCATGAATCAATTCAAAATTCATGATTCAATTCATGATTCATTTCATGATTCATGATTCATGATTCAATTCATGATACATGATTCAATTCATGATTCATTTCATGATTCATGATTCAATTCATGATTTATTTCATGATTCATGATTTAATTCATGATTGAATTCATGATTCAATTTATGATTCATAATTTATGATTCAATTCATGATTCATGATTCATGATTCAATTCATGATTCGATTCATGATTCATGATTCAATTCATGATTCATGATTTGATTCATGATTCATGATTCAATTTTTAATTCATGATTTGATTCATGATTCATGATTAAATTTATGATTCATGATTTATGATTCAATTCATGATTCATGATTTATTTCATGATTCAATTCATGGTTCATGAATTTTGATTCAATTCATGATTTATTTCATGATTCATGATTCGATTCATGATTCATGATTCATGATTCAATTCATGATTCAATTCATTATTTATTTCATGATTCATGATTCGATTTATGATTAATGATTCAAAATTCAATTCATGATTCAATTCAGGATTTATGATTCAATTCATGATTCATGATTCATTTCATGATTCATTTCATGATTCATGATTCGATTTATGATTCATGATTCAATTCATAATGCATGATTCAATTCGTAATTCATGATTCAATTCATGATTCATGATTCATTTCATGATTCATGATTCGATTTATGATTCATGATTCAATTCATTATGCATGATTCAATTCGTGATTCCTGATTCAATTCATGATTCATGATTCAATTCATGATTCATGATTCATTTTATGATTCATGATTCAATTCATGATTCGATTCATGATTTATGATTCAATTCATGATTCATGATTCGATTCATGATTCATGATTCAATTCATGATCCATGATTCGAATTATGATTCATGATTTAATTCATGATCCATGATTCGAATTATGATTCATGATTCAATTCATGATTCATGATTTATGATTCAATTCATGATTCATGATTTATTTCATGATTCAATTCATGGTTCATGAATCTTGATTCAATTTATGATTTATTTCATGATTCATGATTCGATTCATGATTCAATTCATGATTTATTTCATGATTCATGATTCGATTCATGATTCATGATTCAATTCTTGATTTATGATTCATGATTTAAATTATGATTCATGATTCAATTCATGAATCATGATTCGATTCATGATTTATGTTTCAATTCATGATTCAATTCTTGATTCAATTCATAATTCAATTCATGATTCGATTCATGATTCATGTTTGAATTCATGATTCAATTCATGATTCATTTCATGATTCATGATTCAATTCATGATTCATGATTCGATTCATGATTCATGATTCAATTCATGATTCATGATTCGATTTATGATTCATGATTCAATTCATGATTCATGATTCAATTCATGATTCATGAATCAATTCAAAATTCATGATTCAATTCATGATTCATTTCATGATTCATGATTCATGATTCATTTCATGATTCATGATTCGATTTATGATTCATGATTCAATTCATGATTCATGATTCAATTCATGATTCATGAATCAATTCAAAATTCATGATTCAATTCATGATTCATTTCATGATTCATGATTCATGATTCAATTCATGATACATGATTCAATTCATGATTCATTTCATGATTCATGATTCAATTCATGATTTATTTCATGATTCATGATTTAATTCATGATTGAATTCATGATTCAATTTATGATTCATAATTCATGATTCAATTCATGATTCAATTCATGATTCATGATTCATAATTCAATTCATGATTCATGATTCAATTCATGATTCAATTCATGATTTATGATTCAATTCATAATTTATTTCATGATTCATGATTCGATTCATGATTCATGATTCAATTCATGATTCAATTCATGATTTATGATTCAATTCATGATTCACGATTCATGATTTAATTCATGATTCATGATTCATTATTCATGATTCGATTTATAATTCATGATTCAATTCATGATGCATGATTCAATTTGTGATTCATGATTTAATTCATGATTCATGATTCATTTCATGATTCATGATTCAATTCATGATTCATGATTTAATTCATGATTCAATTCATGATTCAATTTATGATTCATAATTCATGATTCAATTCATGATTCAATTCATGATTCATGATTCATTTCATGATTCATGATTTAATTCATGATTCAATTCATGATTCAATTTATGATTCATAATTCATGATTCAATTCATGATTCAATTCATGATTCATGATTCATGATTCAATTCATGATTCATGATTCAATTCATGATTCATGATTCAATGCATGATTCAATTCTTGATTCAATTCATAATTCAATTCATGATTCATGATTTAATTCATGATTCGATTCATGATTCATGATACGATATATGATTCATGATTAAATTCATGATTCATAATTTATGATTCAATTCATGATTCATGATTCAATTCATGATTCGATTCATGATTCATGATTCAATTCATGATTCATGATTTGATTCATGATTCATGATTCAATTTTTAATTCATGATTCGATTCATGATTCATGATTAAATTTAAGATTCATGATTTATGATTCAATTCATGATTCATGATTTATTTTATGATTCAATTCATGGTTCATGAATCTTGATTCAATTCATGATTTATTTCATGATTCATGATTCGATTCATGATTCATGATTCATGATTCAATTCATGATTCAATTCATTATTTATTTCATTATTCATGATTCGATTCATGATTCATGATTCAAAATTCAATTCATGATTCAAATCAGGATTTATGATTCAATTCATAATTCATGATTCAATTCATGATTCATTTCATGATTCATGATTCGATTTATGATTCATGATTTAATTCATGATGCATGATTCAATTCGTGATTCATGATACAATACATGATTCATGATTCATTTCATGATTCATGATTCAATTCATGATTCATGATACAATACATGATTCATGATTTATTTCATGATTCATGATTCAATTCATGATTCAATTCATGATTCAATTTATGATTCATAATTCATGATTCAATTCATGATTCAATTTATGATTCATGATTCATGATTCAATTCATGATTCATGATTCATGATTCGATTCATGATTCATGATTCAATTCATGATTCATGATTCAATTCATGATTCATGATTCATGATTCATGATTCAATTCATGATTCATGATTCGATTTATGATTCATGATTCAATTCATGATTCATGATTCAATTTATGATTCATGATTCATTTCATGATTCAACTTATGATTTATAATTCATGATTCAATTCATGATTCAATTCATGATTCATAATTCATGATTCAATTCATGATTCATGATTCAATTCATGATTCATGATTTGATTCATAATTCATCATTCATGATTCAATTCATGATTCATGATTCAATTCATGATTCAATTTATGATTCATGATTCCTGATTCAATTCATGATTCATGATTCAATTCATGATTTATGATTCATTTCATGATTCATGATTCAATTCATGATTCAATTCATGATTCAATTTATGATTCATGATTCAATTCAAGATTCATGGTTCATGATTCAATTCATGATTCATGATTCAATTTATGATTCATGATTCATTTCATGATTCATGATTCAATTCATGATTCAATTCATGATTCAACTTATGATTTATAATTCATGATTCAATTCATGATTCAATTCATGATTCATGATTCATGATTCAATTCATGATTCATGATTCAATTCATGAATCATGATTCGATTCATGATTTATGTTTCAATTCATGATTCAATTCTTGATTCAATTCATAATTCAATTCATGATTCGATTCATGATTCATGTTTGAATTCATGATTCAATTCATGATTCATTTCATGATTCATGATTCAATTCATGATTCATGATTCGATTCATGATTCATGATTCATGATTCAATTCATGATTCATGATTCGATTTATGATTCATGATTCAATTCATGATTCATGATTCAATTCATGATTTATGAATCAATTCAAAATTCATGATTCAATTCATGATTCATTTCATGATTCATGATTCATAATTCATTTCATGATTCAATTCATGATTCAACTTATGATTTATAATTCATGATTCAATTCATGATTCAATTCATGATTCATGATTCATGATTCAATTCATGATTCATGATTCAATTCATGATTCATGATTTGATTCATGATTCATCATTTATCATTCAATTAATGATTCATTATTCAATTCATGATTCAATTTATGATTCATGATTCCTGATTCAATTCATGATTCATGATTCAATTCATGATTCATGATTCCTTTCATGATTCATGATTCAATTCATGATTCATGATTCAATTCAAGATTCATGATTCATGATTCAATTCATGATTCATGATTCAATTCATGATTCATGATTCAATTTATGATTCAATTCATGATTCAACTTATGATTTATAATTCATGATTCAATTCATGATTCAAATCATGATTCATGATTTATGATTCAATTCATGATTCATGATTCAATTCATGAATCATGATTCGATTCATGATTTATGTTTCAATTCATGATTCAATTCTTGATTCAATTCATAATTCATTTCATGATTCATGATTCAATTCATGATTCATGATTCAATTCTTGATTTATGATTCATGATTCATGATTCAATTCATGATACATGACTCAATTCATGATTCATGATTCATTTCATGATTCATGATTCAATTCATGATTTATTTCATGATTCATGATTTAATTCATGATTGAATTCATGATTCAATTTATGATTCATAATTCATGATTCAATTCATGATTCAATTCATGATTCATGATTCAATTCATGATTCATGATTCAATTCATGATTCATGATTCAATGCATGATTCAATTCTTGATTCAATTCATAATTCAATTCATGATTCATGATTCAATTCATGATTCAATTCATGATTTATTATTCAATTCATGATTTATTTCATGATTCATGATTCGATTCATGATTCATGATTCATGATTCATGATTCAATTCATGATTCAATTCATGATTTATGATTCAATTAATGATTCACGATTCATGATTTAATTCATGATTCATTATTCATGATTCATGATTTGATTTATAATTCATGATTCAATTCATGATGCATGATTCAATTTGTGATTCATGATTTAATTCATGATTCATGATTCATTTCATGATTCATTTCATGATTCATGATTCAATTCATGATTCAAGAGTCAATTCATGATTCATGATTCATTTCATGATTCATGATTTAATTCATGATTCAATTCATGATTCAATTTATGATTCATAATTCATGATTCAATTCATGATTCAATTCATGATTCATGATTCATGATTCAATTCATGATTCATGATTCAATGCATGATTCAATTCTTGATTCAATTCATAATTCAATTCATGATTCATGATTCAATTCATGATTCGATTCATGATTCATGATTCATGATACGATATATGATTCATGATTAAATTCATGATTCATAATTTATGATTCAATTCATGATTCATGATTCATGATTCAATTCATGATTCGATTCATGATTCATGATTCAATTCATGATTCATGATTTGATTCATGATTCATGATTCAATTTTTAATTCATGATTCGATTCATGATTCATGATTAAATTTAAGATTCATGATTTATGATTCAATTCATGATTCATGATTTATTTTATTATTCAATTCATGGTTCATGAATCTTGATTCAATTCATGATTTATTTCATGATTCATGATTCGATTCATGATTCATGATTCATGATTCAATTCATGATTCAATTCATTATTTATTTCATGATTCATGATTCGATTCATGATTCATGATTCAAAATTCAATTCATGATTCAATTCAGGATTTATGATTCAATTCATGATTCATGATTCATTTCATGATTCATTTCATGATTCATGATTCGATTTATGATTCATGATTCAATTCATGATGCATGATTCAATTCGTGATTCATGATTCAATTCATGATTCATGATTCATTTCATAATTCATTTCATGATTCATGATTTGATTTATGATTCATGATTCAATTCATGATGCATGATTCAATTCGTGATTCCTGATTCAATTCATGATTCATGATTCAATTCATGATTCATGATTCATTTCATGATTCATGATTCAATTCATGATTCGATTCATGATTTATGATTCAATTCATGATTCATGATTTGATTCATGATTAATGATTCAATTCATGATTCATGATGCATGATTCAATTTGTGATTCATGATTTAATTAATGATTCATGATTCATTTCATGATTCATTTCATGATTCATGATTCAATTCATGATTCAAGAGTCAATTCATGATTCATGATTCATTTCATGATTCATGATTTAATTCATGATTCAATTCATGATTCATATTATGATTCATAATTCATGATTCAATTCATGATTCAATTCATGATTCATGATTCATGATTCAATTCATGATTCATGATTCAATTCATGATTCATGATTCAATTCTTGATTCAATTCTTGATTCAATTCATAATTCAATTCATGATTCATGATTTAATTCATGATTCGATTCATGATTCATGATTCATGATACGATATATGATTCATGATTAAATTCATGATTCATAATTTATGATTCAATTCATGATTCATGATTCATGATTCAATTCATGATTCGATTCATGATTCATGATTCAATTCATGATTCATGATTTGATTCATGATTCATGATTCAATTTTTAATTCATGATTCGATTCATGATTCATGATTAAATTTAAGATTCATGATTTATGATTCAATTCATGATTCATGATTTATTTTATGATTCAATTCATGGTTCATGAATCTTGATTCAATTCATGATTTATTTCATGATTCATGATTCGATTCATGATTCATGATTCAAAATTCAATTCATGATTCAATTCAGGATTTATGATTCAATTCATGATTCATGATTCATTTCATCATTCATTTCATGATTCATGATTCGATTTATGATTCATGATTCAATTCATGATGCATGATTCAATTCGTGATTCATGATTCAATTCATGATTCATGATTCATTTCATGATTCATTTCATGATTCATGATTCGATTTATGATTCATGATTCAATTCATGATGCATGATTCATTTCATGATTCATTTCATGATTCATGATTCCTGATTCAATTCATGATTCATGATACAATACATGATTCATGATTCATTTCATGATTCATGATTCAATTCATGATTCATGATACAATACATGATTCATGATTCATTTCATGATTCATGATTCAATTCATGATTCAATTCATGATTCAATTTATGATTCATAATTCATGATTCAATTCATGATTAAATTTATGATTCATGATTCAATTCATGATTCATGATTCATGATTCGATTCATGATTCATGATTCAATTCATGATTCATGATTCAATTCATGATTCATGATTCATGATTCATGATTCAATTCATGATTCATGATTCGATTTATGATTCATGATTCAATTCATGATTCATGATTCAATTTATGATTCATGATTCATTTCATGATTCATTTCATGATTCATGATTGAATTCAAAATTCATGATTCAATTCATGATTCATTTCATGATTCAACTTATGATTTATAATTCATGATTCAATTCATGATTCAATTCATGATTCATAATTCATGATTCAATTCATGATTCATGATTCAATTCATGATTCAATTCATGATTCATGATTCATGATTCAATTCATGATTCATGATTCAATTCATGATTCATGATTTGATTCATGATTCATCATTTATCATTCAATTAAGGATTCATTATTCAATTCATGATTCAATTTATGATTCATGATTCCTGATTCAATTCATGATTCATGATTCAATTCATGATTCATGATTCCTTTCATGATTCATGATTCAATTCATGATTCATGATTCAATTCAAGATTCATGATTCATGATTCAATTCATGATTCATGATTCAATTCATGATTCTTGATTCATTTCATGATTCATGATTCAATTTATGATTCAATTCATGATTCAACTTATGATTTATAATTCATGATTCAATTCATGATTCAATTCATGATTCATGATTCATGATTCAATTCATGATTCATGATTCAATTCATGAATCATGATTCGATTCATGATTTATGTTTCAATTCATGATTCAATTCTTGATTCAATTCATAATTCATTTCATGATTCATGATTCAATTCATAATTCATGATTCAATTCTTGATTTATGATTCATGATTCATGATTCAATTCATGATACATGATTCAATTCATGATTCATGATTCATTTCATGATTCATGATTCAATTCATGATTCATTTCATGATTCATGATTTAATTCATGATTGAATTCATGATTCAATTTATAATTCATAATTCATGATTCAATTCATGATTCAATTCATGATTCATGATTCATGATTCAATTCATGATTCATGATTCAATTCATGTTTCATGATTCAATGCATGATTCAATTCTTGATTCAATTCATAATTCAATTCATGATTAATGATTCAATTCATGATTTATGATTCAATTCATGATTCATGATTCATGATTTAATTCATGATTCATGATTCATGATTCATGATTCGATTTATAATTCATGATTCAATTCATGATGCATGATTCAATTTGTGATTCATGATTTAATTCATGATTCATGATTTATTTCATGATTCATTTCATGATTCATGATTCATGATTCAATTCATGATTCATGAGTCAATTCATGACTCATGATTCATTTCATGATTCATGGTTTAATTCATGATTCAATTCATGATTCAATTTATGATTCATGATTCATGATTCAATTCATGATTCATGATTCAATTCATGATTCATGATTCAATGCATGATTCAATTCTTGATTCAATTCATAATTCAATTCATGATTCATGATTCAAGTCATGATTCGATTCATGATTCATGATTCATGATACAATATATGATTCATGATTAAATTCATGATTCATAATTTATGATTCAATTCATGATTCATGATTCATGATTCAATTCATGATTCGATTCATGATTCATGATTCAATTCATGATTCATGAATTGATTCATGATTTATGATTCAATTTTTAATTCATGATTCGATTCATGATTCATGATTAAATTTATGATTCATGATTTATGATTCAATTCATGATTCATGATTTATTTTATGATTCAATTCATGGTTCATGAATCTTGATTCAATTCATGATTTATTTCATGATTCATGATTCGATTCATGATTCATGATTCATAATTCAATTCATGATTCAATTCATTATTTATTTCATGATTCATGATTCGATTCATGATTCATGATTCAAAATTCAATTCATGATTCAATTCAGGATTTATGATTCAATTCATGATTCATGATTCATTTCATGATTCATTTCATGATTCATGATTCAATTCATGATTCATGATTCAATTCATGATTCATGAATCAATTCAAAATTCATGATTCAATTCATGATTCAATTCATGATTCAACTTATGATTTCTAATTCATGATTCAATTCATGATTCATGATTCATGATTCAATTCATGATTCATGATTTGATTCATGATTCATCATTTATCAAACAATTAATGATTCATTATTCAATTCATGATTCAATTTATGATTCATGATTCCTGATTCAATTCATGATTCATGATTCCTTTCATGATTCATGATTCAATTCATGATTTATGATTAAATTCAAGATTCATGATTCATGATTCAATTCATGATTCATGATTCAATTCATGATTCTTGATTCATTTCATGATTCATGATTCAATTTATGATTCAATTCATGATTCAACTTATGATTTATAATTCATGATTCAATTCATGATTCAATTCATGATTCATGATTCATGATTCAATTCATGATTCATGATTCAATTCATGATTTATGTTTCAATTCATGATTCAATTCTTGATTCAATTCATAATTCATTTCATGATTCATGATTCAATTCATGATTCATGATTCAATTCTTGATTTATGATTCATGATTCATGATTCAATTCATGATACATGATTCAATTCATGATTCATGATTCATTTCATGATTCATGATTCAATTCATGATTCAATTCATGATTCATGATTCATGATTCAATTCATGATTCATGATTCAATTCATGTTTCATGATTCAATGCATGATTCAATTCTTGATTCAATTCCTAATTCAATTCATGATTCATGATTCAATTCATGATTCAATTCCTGATTTATGATTCAATTCATGATTCATGATTCATGATTTAATTCATGATTCATGATTCATGATTCATGATTCGATTTATAATTCATGATTCAATTCATGATGCATGATTCAATTTGTGATTCATGATTTAATTCATGATTCATGATTCATTTCATGATTCATTTCATGATTCATGATTCAATTCATGATTCATGAGTCAATTCATGACTCATGATTCATTTCATGATTCATGATTTAATTCATGATTCAATTCATGATTCAATTTATGATACATAATTCATGATTCAATTCATGATTCATGATTCATGATTCAATTCATGATTCATGATTCAATTCATGATTCATGATTCAATGCATGATTCAATTCTTGATTCAATTCATAATTCAATTCATGATTCATGATTCAAGTCATGATTTGATTCATGATTCATGATTCATGATACGATATATGATTCATGATTAAATTCTTGATTCATAATTTATGATTCAATTCATGATTCATGATTCATGATTCAATTCATGATTAGATTCATGATTCATGATTCAATTCATGATTCATGATTTGATTCATGATTCATGATTCAATTTTTAATTCATGATTCGATTCATGATTCATGATTAAATTTATGATTCATGATTTATGATTCAATTCATGATTCATGATTTATTTTATGATTCAATTCATGGTTCATGAATCTTGATTCAATTCATGATTTATTTCATGATTCATGATTCGATTCATGATTCATGATTCAAAATTCAATTCATGATTCAATTCAGGATTTATGATTCAATTCATGATTCATGATTCATTTCATGATTCATTTCATGATTCATGATTCGATTTATGATTCATGATTCAATTCATGATGCATGATTCAATTCGTGATTCATGATTCAATTCATGATTCATGATTCATTTCATGATTCATTTCATGATTCATGATTCGATTTATGATTCATGATTCAATTCATGATGCATTATTCAAATCTTGATTCCTGATTCAATTCATGATTCATGATTCAATTCATGATTCATGATTCATTTCATGATTCATGATTCAATTCATGATTCGATTCATGATTTATGATTCAATTCATGATTCATGATTCGATTCATGATTCATGATTCAATTCATGATTCATGATTCATGATTCGAATTATGATTCATGATTAAATTCATGATTCATGATTTATGATTCAATTCATGATTCATGATTTATTTCATGATTCAATTCATGGTTCATGAATCTTAATTCAATTCATGATTTATTTCATGATTCATGATTCGATTCATGATTCATGATTCATGATTCAATTCATGATTCAATTCATGATTTATTTCATGATTCATGATTCGATTCATGATTCATGATTCAATTCTTGATTCATGATTTAATTCATGATTTATAATTAAATTCATGATTCATGATTCAATTCTTGATTTATGATTCATGATTCATGATTTAATTCATGATTCATAATTTAATTCATGATTCATGATTCGATTCATGATTCATGTTTGAATTCATGATTCAATTAATGATTCATTTCATGATTCATGATTCAATTTATGATTCATGATTCAATCCATGATTCATGATTCTTTTCATGATTCATGATTTAATTCATGATTCATGACTCATGATTCAATTCATGATTCATGATTCAATTCATGATTAATGATTCAATTCATGATTCATGATTAATTTTATGATTCATGATTCAATTCATGATTCATGATTCAATTCATCATTCATGATTCAATTCATGATTCGATTCATGATTCATGATTCAATTCATGATTCATGATTCATGATTCAATTCATTATTCATGATTCAATTCATGATTCATGATTCATGATTCAATTCATGATTCATGATTTATGATTAAATTCATGATTCGATTCATGATTCATAATTCGATATATGATTCATGATTCATGATTCAATTCATGATTCGATTCATGATTCATGATTCAATTCATGATTCGATTCATGATTCATGATTCAATTCATCATTCATGATTCATGATTCAATTCATGATTCAATACATGATTCATGATTCGATTCATGATTCATAATTCAATTCATGATTCATGATTCATGATTCAATTCATGATTCCATTCATGATTCATGATTCAATTCATGATTCATGATTCATGATTCAATTCATTATTCAGGATTCAATTCATGATTCATGATTCATGATTCAATTCATGATTCATGATTAAATTCATGATTCGATTCATGATTCATAATTCGATATATGATTCATGATTAAATTCATGATTCATGTTTTATGATTCAATTTATGATTCATGATTCATGATTCAATTCATGATTCATGACTCATGGTTCAATTCATGATTCATGATTCAATTCATGATTCATGATTCATGATTCAATTCATGATTCAATACATGATTCATGATTCGATTCATGATTCATAATTCAATTCATGATTCATGATTCATGATTCAATTCATGATTCGATTCATGATTCATGATTCAATTCATGATTCATGATTCATGATTCAATTCATTATTCATGATTCAATTCATGATTCATGATTCATGATTCAATTCATGATTCATGATTTATGATTAAATTCATGATTCGATTCATGATTCATAATTCGATATATGATTCATGATTCATGATTCAATTCATGATTCGATTCATGATTCATGATTCAATTCATGATTCGATTCATGATTCATGATTCAATTCATCATTCATGATTCATGATTCAATTCATGATTCAATACATGATTCATGATTCGATTCATGATTCATAATTCAATTCATGATTCATGATTCATGATTCAATTCATGATTCGATTCATGATTCATGATTCAATTCATGATTCATGATTCATGATTCAATTCATTATTCATGATTCAATTCATGATTCATGATTCATGATTCAATTCATGATTTATGATTTATGATTAAATTCATGATTCGATTCATGATTCATAATTCGATATATGATTCATGATTAAATTCATGATTCATGTTTTATGATTCAATTCATGATTCATGATTCATGATTCAATTCATGATTCATGATTTATGATTTAATTCATGATTCGATTTATGATTCATAATTCGATATATAATTCATGATTAAATTCATGATTCATGTTTTATGATTCAATTCATGATTCATGATTCATTATTCAATTCATGATTCATGATTCGATTCATGATTCATGATTAAATTCTTGATTCATGATTCGATTCATGATTCATGATTACATTTATGGTTCATGAATCTTGATTCAATTTATGATTTATTTCATGATTCATTATTCGATTCATGATTCATGATTTATGATTCAATTCATGATTCATGATTCGATTCATGATTCATGATTAAATTCATGATTCATGTTTTATGATTCAATTCATGATTCATGATTCATGATTCAATTCATGATTTGATTCATGATTCATGATTCGATTCATGATTTATGATTAAATTCATGATTCATGTTTTATGATTCAATTCATGATTCATGATTCATGATTCAATTCATGATTCAATTCATGATTCATGATTCATGATTCATGATTCGATTTATAATTCATGATTCAATTCATGATGTATGATTCAATTTGTGATTCATGATTTAATTCATGATTCATGATTCATTTCATGATTCATTTCATGATTCATGATTCATGATTCAATTCATGATTCATGAGTCAATTCATGATTCATGATTCATGATTCAATGCATGATTTATGATTCAATTCATGATTCATGATTCAATGCATGATTCAATTCTTGATTCAATTCATAATTCAATTCATGATTCATGATTCAATTCATGATTCAATTCATGATTTATGATTCAATTCCTGATTTATTTCATGATTCATGATTCGATTCATGATTCATGATTCAATTCATGATTCAATTCATGATTTATGATTCAATTCATGATTCATGATTCATGATTTAATTCATGATTCATGATTCATGATTCATGATTCGATTTATAATTCATGATTCAATTCATGATGCATGATTTATTTTGTGATTCATGATTCAATTCACGATTCATGAGTCAATTCATGATTCAAGATTCATTTCATGATTCATGATTTAATTCATGATTAAATTCATGATTCAATTCATGATTCATGATTAATGATTCAATTCATGATTCATGATTCAATTCATGATTCATGATTCAATGCATGATTCAATTCTTGATTCAATTCATAATTCAATTCATGATTCATGATTCAATTCATGATTCGATATATGATTCATGATTAAATTCATGATTCATAATTTATGATTCAATTCATGATTCATGATTCATGATTCAATTCAAGATTCGATTCACGATTCATGATTCAATTCATGATTCATGATTTGATTCATGATTCATGATTCAATTTTTAATTCATGATTCGATTCATGATTCATGATTAAATTTATGATTCATGATTTATGATTCAATTCATGATTCATGATTTATTTTATGATTCAATTCATGGTTCATGAATCTTGATTCAATTCATGATTTATTTCATGATTCATGATTCGATTCATGATTCATGATTCATGATTCAATTCATAATTCAATTCATTATTTATTTAATGATTCATGATTCGATTTATGATTCATGATTCAAAATTCAATTCATGATTCAATTCAGGATTTATGATTCAATTCATGATTCATGATTCATTTCATGATTCATGATTCGATTTATGATTCATGATTCAATTCATGATGCATGATTCAATTCGTGATTCATGATTCAATTCATGATTCATGATTCATTTCATGATTCATTTCATGATTCATGATTCGATTTATGATTCATGATTGAATTCATGATGCATGATTCAATTCGTGATTCCTGATTCAATTCATGATTCATGATTCGATTCATGATTCATGATTCAATTCATGATTCAATTCATGATTTATGATTCAATTCATGATTCATGATTCATGATTTAATTCATGATTCATGATTCATGATTCATGATTCGATTTATAATTCATGATTCAAATAATGATGCATGATTTATTTTGTGATTCATGATTCAATTCACGATTCATGAGTCAATTCATGATTCAAGATTCATTTCATGATTCATGATTTAATTCATGATTAAATTCATGATTCAATTCATGATTCATGATTAATGATTCAATTCATGATTCATGATTCAATTCATGATTCATGATTCAATGCATGATTCAATTCTTGATTCAATTCATAATTCAATTCATGATTCATGATTCAATTCATGATTCGATATATGATTCATGATTAAATTCATGATTCATAATTTATGATTCAATTCATGATTCATGATTCATGATTCAATTCAAGATTCGATTCACGATTCATGATTCAATTCATGATTCATGATTTGATTCATGATTCATGATTCAATTTTTAATTCATGATTCGATTCATGATTCATGATTAAATTTATGATTCATGATTTATGATTCAATTCATGATTCATGATTTATTTTATGATTCAATTCATGGTTCATGAATCTTGATTGAATTCATGATTTATTTCATGATTCATGATTCGATTCATGATTCATGATTCATGATTCAATTCATAATTCAATTCATTATTTATTTCATGATTCATGATTCGATTTATGATTCATGATTCAAAATTCAATTCATGATTCAATTCAGGATTTATGATTCAATTCATGATTCATGATTCATTTCATGATTCATGATTCGATTTATGATTCATGATTCAATTCATGATGCATGATTCAATTCGTGATTCATGATTCAATTCATGATTCATGATTCATTTCATGATTCATTTCATGATTCATGATTCGATTTATGATTCATGATTGAATTCATGATGCATGATTCAATTCGTGATTCCTGATTCAATTCATGATTCATGATTCAATTCATGATTCATGATTCATTTTATGATTCATGATTCGATTCATGATTTATGATTCAATTCATGATTCATGATTCGATTCATGATTCATGATTCAATTCATGATCCATGATTCGAATTATGATTCATGATTAAATTCATGATTCATGATTTGTGATTCAATTCATGATTCATGATTTATTTCATGATTCAATTCATGGTTCATGAATCTTGATTCAATTCATGATTTATTTCATGATTCATGATTCGATTCATGATTCATGATTCATGATTCAATTCATGATTCAATTCATGATTTATTTCATGATTCATGATTCGATTCATGATTCATGATTCAATTCTTGATTTATGATTCATGATTTATTTCATGATTCATGATTCAATTCATGATTCATGATTCATGATTCAATTCATGATTCATAATTCAATTCTTGAATCATGATTAATGATTCGAATTATGATTCATGATTCAATTCATGATTCATGATTCATGATTCAATTCATGATTCAATTCCTGATTTATTTCATAATTCATTATTCGATTCATGATTCAATTCATGATTCAATTCATGATTTATGATTCAATTCATGATTCATGATTTAATTCCTGATTCATGATTCATGATTCATGATTCGATTTATAATTCATGATTCAATTCATGATGCATGATTCAATTCGTGATTCATGATTCAATTCATGATTCATGATTCATTTCATGATTCATTTCATGATTCATTTCATGATTCATGATTCCTGATTCAATTCATGATTCATGATACAATACATGATTCATGATTCATTTCATGATTCATGATTCAATTCATAATTCAATTCATGATTCAATTTATGATTCATAATTCATGATTCAATTCATGATTCAATTTATGATTCATGATTCATGATTCAATTCATGATTCATGATTCATGATTCAATTCATGATTCATGATTTGATTCATGATTCATGATTCATGATTCAATTCATGATTCATGATTCGATTTATGATTCATGATTCAATTCATGATTCATGATTCAATTCATGATTCATGATTCATGATTCAATTCATGATTCAATTCATGATTTATTTCATGATTCATGATTCGATTCATGATTCATGATTCATGATTCAATTCATGATTCAATTCATGATTTATTTCATGATTCATGATTCGATTCATGATTCATGATTCAATTCTTGATTCATGATTTAATTCATGATTTATAATTAAATTCATGATTCATGATTCAATTCTTGATTTATGATTCATGATTCATGATTTAATTCATGATTCATAATTTAATTCATGATTCATGATTCGATTCATGATTCATGTTTGAATTCATGATTCAATTAATGATTCATTTCATGATTCATGATTCAATTTATGATTCATGATTCAATCCATGATTCATGATTCTTTTCATGATTCATGATTTAATTCATGATTCATGATTCAATTCATGATTAATGATTCAATTCATGATTAATGATTCAATTCATGATTCATGATTAATTTTATGATTCATGATTCATGATTCAATTCATGATTCATGATTCAATTCATCATTCATGATTCAATTCATGATTCGATTCATGATTCATGATTCAATTCATGATTCATGATTCATGATTTAATTCATTATTCATGATTCAATTCATGATTCATGATTCATGATTCAATTCATGATTCATGATTTATGATTAAATTCATGATTCGATTCATGATTCATAATTCGATATATGATTCATGATTCATGATTCAATTCATGATTCGATTCATGATTCATGATTCAATTCATGATTCGATTCATGATTCATGATTCAATTCATCATTCATGATTCATGATTCAATTCATGATTCAATACATGATTCATGATTCGATTCATGATTCATAATTCAATTCATGATTCATGATTCATGATTCAATTCATGATTCCATTCATGATTCATGATTCAATTCATGATTCATGATTCATGATTCAATTCATTATTCAGGATTCAATTCATGATTCATGATTCATGATTCAATTCATGAATCATGATTAAATTCATGATTCGATTCATGATTCATAATTCGATATATGATTCATGATTAAATTCATGATTCATGTTTTATGATTCAATTTATGATTCATGATTCATGATTCAATTCATGATTCATGACTCATGGTTCAATTCATGATTCATGATTCAATTCATGATTCATGATTCATGATTCAATTCATGATTCAATACATGATTCATGATTCGATTCATGATTCATAATTCAATTCATGATTCATGATTCATGATTCAATTCATGATTCGATTCATGATTCATGATTCAATTCATGATTCATGATTCATGATTCAATTCATTATTCATGATTCAATTCATGATTCATGATTCATGATTCAATTCATGATTCATGATTTATGATTAAATTCATGATTCGATTCATGATTCATAATTCGATATATGATTCATGATTCATGATTCAATTCATGATTCGATTCATGATTCATGATTCAATTCATGATTCGATTCATGATTCATGATTCAATTCATCATTCATGATTCATGATTCAATTCATGATTCAATACATGATTCATGATTCGATTCATGATTCATAATTCAATTCATGATTCATGATTCATGATTCAATTCATGATTCGATTCATGATTCATGATTCAATTCATGATTCATGATTCATGATTCAATTCATTATTCATGATTCAATTCATGATTCATGATTCATGATTCAATTCATGATTTATGATTTATGATTAAATTCATGATTCGATTCATGATTCATAATTCGATATATGATTCATGATTAAATTCATGATTCATGTTTTATGATTCAATTCATGATTCATGATTCATGATTCAATTCATGATTCATGATTTATGATTTAATTCATGATTCGATTTATGATTCATAATTCGATATATAATTCATGATTAAATTCATGATTCATGTTTTATGATTCAATTCATGATTCATGATTCATTATTCAATTCATGATTCATGATTCGATTCATGATTCATGATTAAATTCTTGATTCATGATTCGATTCATGATTCATGATTACATTTATGGTTCATGAATCTTGATTCAATTTATGATTTATTTCATGATTCATTATTCGATTCATGATTCATGATTTATGATTCAATTCATGATTCATGATTCGATTCATGATTCATGATTAAATTCATGATTCATGTTTTATGATTCAATTCATGATTCATGATTCATGATTCAATTCATGATTTGATTCATGATTCATGATTCGATTCATGATTCATGATTCGATTCATGATTCATGATTAAATTCATGATTCATGTTTTATGATTCAATTCATGATTCATGATTCATGATTCAATTCATGATTCAATTCATGATTCATGATTCATGATTCATGATTCGATTTATAATTCATGATTCAATTCATGATGTATGATTCAATTTGTGATTCATGATTTAATTCATGATTCATGATTCATTTCATGATTCATTTCATGATTCATGATTCATGATTCAATTCATGATTCATGAGTCAATTCATGATTCATGATTCATGATTCAATGCATGATTTATGATTCAATTCATGATTCATGATTCAATGCATGATTCAATTCTTGATTCAATTCATAATTCAATTCATGATTCATGATTCAATTCATGATTCAATTCATGATTTATGATTCAATTCCTGATTTATTTCATGATTCATGATTCGATTCATGATTCATGATTCAATTCATGATTCAATTCATGATTTATGATTCAATTCATGATTCATGATTCATGATTTAATTCATGATTCATGATTCATGATTCATGATTCGATTTATAATTCATGATTCAATTCATGATGCATGATTTATTTTGTGATTCATGATTCAATTCACGATTCATGAGTCAATTCATGATTCAAGATTCATTTCATGATTCATGATTCAATTCATGATTCATAATTCAATTCTTGAATCATGATTAATGATTCGAATTATGATTCATGATTCAATTCATGATTCATGATTCATGATTCAATTCATGATTCAATTCCTGATTTATTTCATAATTCATTATTCGATTCATGATTCAATTCATGATTCAATTCATGATTTATGATTCAATTCATGATTCATGATTTAATTCCTGATTCATGATTTAATTCCTGATTCATGATTCATGATTCATGATTCGATTTATAATTCATGATTCAATTCATGATGCATGATTCAATTCGTGATTCATGATTCAATTCATGATTCATGATTCATTTCATGATTCATTTCATGATTCATTTCATGATTCATGATTCCTGATTCAATTCATGATTCATGATACAATACATGATTCATGATTCATTTCATGATTCATGATTCAATTCATAATTCAATTCATGATTCAATTTATGATTCATAATTCATGATTCAATTCATGATTCAATTTATGATTCATGATTCATGATTCAATTCATGATTCATGATTCATGATTCAATTCATGATTCATGATTTGATTCATGATTCATGATTCATGATTCAATTCATGATTCATGATTCGATTTATGATTCATGATTTAATTCATGATTCATGATTCAATTCATGATTCATGATTCATGATTCAATTCATGATTTATTTCATGATTCATGATTCGATTCATGATTCATGATTCATGATTCAATTCATGATTCAATTCATGATTTATTTCATGTTTCATGATTCGATTCATGATTCATGATTCAATTCTTGATTCATGATTTAATTCATGATTTATAATTAAATTCATGATTCATGATTCAATTCTTGATTTATGATTCATGATTCATGATTTAATTCATGATTCATAATTTAATTCATGATTCATGATTCGATTCATGATTCATGTTTGAATTCATGATTCAATTAATGATTCATTTCATGATTCATGATTCAATTTATGATTCATGATTCAATCCATGATTCATGATTCTTTTCATGATTCATGATTTAATTCATGATTCATGACTCATGATTCAATTCATGATTCATGATTCAATTCATGATTAATGATTCAATTCATGATTCATGATTAATTTTATGATTCATGATTCATGATTCAATTCATGATTCATGATTCAATTCATCATTCATGATTCAATTCATGATTCGATTCATGATTCATGATTCAATTCATGATTCATGATTCATGATTTAATTCATTATTCATGATTCAATTCATGATTCATGATTCATGATTCAATTCATGATTCATGATTTATGATTAAATTCATGATTCGATTCATGATTCATAATTCGATATATGATTCATGATTCATGATTCAATTCATGATTCGATTCATGATTCATGATTCAATTCATGATTCGATTCATGATTCATGATTCAATTCATCATTCATGATTCATGATTCAATTCATGATTCAATACATGATTCATGATTCGATTCATGATTCATAATTCAATTCATGATTCATGATTCATGATTCAATTCATGATTCCATTCATGATTCATGATTCAATTCATGATTCATGATTCATGATTCAATTCATTATTCAGGATTCAATTCATGATTCATGATTCAATTCATGATTCATGATTAAATTCATGATTCGATTCATGATTCATAATTCGATATATGATTCATGATTAAATTCATGATTCATGTTTTATGATTCAATTTATGATTCATGATTCATGATTCAATTCATGATTCATGACTCATGGTTCAATTCATGATTCATGATTCAATTCATGATTCATGATTCATGATTCAATTCATGATTCAATACATGATTCATGATTCGATTCATGATTCATAATTCAATTCATGATTCATGATTCATGATTCAATTCATGATTCGATTCATGATTCATGATTCAATTCATGATTCATGATTCATGATTCAATTCATTATTCATGATTCAATTCATGATTCATGATTCATGATTCAATTCATGATTCATGATTTATGATTAAATTCATGATTCGATTCATGATTCATAATTCGATATATGATTCATGATTCATGATTCAATTCATGATTCGATTCATGATTCATGATTCAATTCATGATTCGATTCATGATTCATGATTCAATTCATCATTCATGATTCATGATTCAATTCATGATTCAATACATGATTCATGATTCGATTCATGATTCATAATTCAATTCATGATTCATGATTCATGATTCAATTCATGATTCGATTCATGATTCATGATTCAATTCATGATTCATGATTCATGATTCAATTCATTATTCATGATTCAATTCATGATTCATGATTCATGATTCAATTCATGATTTATGATTTATGATTAAATTCATGATTCGATTCATGATTCATAATTCGATATATGATTCATGATTAAATTCATGATTCATGTTTTATGATTCAATTCATGATTCATGATTCAATTCATGATTCATGATTTATGATTTAATTCATGATTCGATTTATGATTCATAATTCGATATATAATTCATGATTAAATTCATGATTCATGTTTATGATTCAATTCATGATTCATGATTCATTATTCAATTCATGATTCATGATTCGATTCTTGATTCATGATTAAATTCTTGATTCATGATTCGATTCATGATTCATGATTACATTTATGGTTCATGAATCTTGATTCAATTTATGATTTATTTCATGATTCATTATTCGATTCATGATTCATGATTTATGATTCAATTCATGATTCATGATTCGATTCATGATTCATGATTCAATTCATGATTCATGATTCATGATTCAATTCATGATTTGATTCATGATTCATGATTCGATTCATGATTCATGATTCGATTCATGATTCATGATTAAATTCATGATTCATGTTTTATGATTCAATTCATGATTCATGATTCATGATTCAATTCATGATTCAATTCATGATTCATGATTCATGATTCATGATTCGATTTATAATTCATGATTCAATTCATGATGTATGATTCAATTTGTGATTCATGATTTAATTCATGATTCATGATTCATTTCATGATTCATTTCATGATTCATGATTCATGATTCAATTCATGATTCATGAGTCAATTCATGATTCATGATTCATGATTCAATGCATGATTTATGATTCAATTCATGATTCATGATTCAATGCATGATTCAATTCTTGATTCAATTCATAATTCAATTCATGATTCATGATTCAATTCATGATTCAATTCATGATTTATGATTCAATTCCTGATTTATTTCATGATTCATGATTCGATTCATGATTCATGATTCAATTCATGATTCAATTCATGATTTATGATTCAATTCATGATTCATGATTCATGATTTAATTCATGATTCATGATTCATGATTCATGATTCGATTTATAATTCATGATTCAATTCATGATGCATGATTTATTTTGTGATTCATGATTCAATTCACGATTCATGAGTCAATTCATGATTCAAGATTCATTTCATGATTCATGATTTAATTCATGATTAAATTCATGATTCAATTCATGATTCATGATTATGATTCAATTCATGATTCATGATTCAATTCATGATTCATGATTCAATGCATGATTCAATTCTTGATTCAATTCATAATTCAATTCATGATTCATGATTCAATTCATGATTCGATATATGATTCATGATTAAATTCATGATTCATAATTTATGATTCAATTCATGATTCATGATTCATGATTCAATTCAAGATTCGATTCACGATTCATGATTCAATTCATGATTCATGATTTGATTCATGATTCATGATTCAATTTTTAATTCATGATTCGATTCATGATTCATGATTAAATTTATGATTCATGATTTATGATTCAATTCATGATTCATGATTTATTTTATGATTCAATTCATGGTTCATGAATCTTGATTCAATTCATGATTTATTTCATGATTCATGATTCGATTCATGATTCATGATTCATGATTCAATTCATAATTCAATTCATTATTTATTTAATGATTCATGATTCGATTTATGATTCATGATTCAAAATTCAATTCATGATTCAATTCAGGATTTATGATTCAATTCATGATTCATGATTCATTTCATGATTCATGATTCGATTTATGATTCATGATTCAATTCATGATGCATGATTCAATTCGTGATTCATGATTCAATTCATGATTCATGATTCATTTCATGATTCATTTCATGATTCATGATTCGATTTATGATTCATGATTGAATTCATGATGCATGATTCAATTCGTGATTCCTGATTCAATTCATGATTCATGATTCGATTCATGATTCATGATTCAATTCATGATTCAATTCATGATTTATGATTCAATTCATGATTCATGATTCATGATTTAATTCATGATTCATGATTCATGATTCATGATTCGATTTATAATTCATGATTCAATTCATGATGCATGATTTATTTTGTGATTCATGATTCAATTCACGATTCATGAGTCAATTCATGATTCAAGATTCATTTCATGATTCATGATTTAATTCATGATTAAATTCATGATTCAATTCATGATTCATGATTAATGATTCAATTCATGATTCATGATTCAATTCATGATTCATGATTCAATGCATGATTCAATTCTTGATTCAATTCATAATTCAATTCATGATTCATGATTCAATTCATGATTCGATATATGATTCATGATTAAATTCATGATTCATAATTTATGATTCAATTCATGATTCATGATTCATGATTCAATTCAAGATTCGATTCACGATTCATGATTCAATTCATGATTCATGATTTGATTCATGATTCATGATTCAATTTTTAATTCATGATTCGATTCATGATTCATGATTAAATTTATGATTCATGATTTATGATTCAATTCATGATTCATGATTTATTTTATGATTCAATTCATGGTTCATGAATCTTGATTCAATTCATGATTTATTTCATGATTCATGATTCGATCATGATTCATGATTCATGATTCAATTCATAATTCAATTCATTATTTATTTAATGATTCATGATTCGATTTATGATTCATGATTCAAAATTCAATTCATGATTCAATTCAGGATTTATGATTCAATTCATGATTCATGATTCATTTCATGATTCATGATTCGATTTATGATTCATGATTCAATTCATGATGCATGATTCAATTCGTGATTCATGATTCAATTCATGATTCATGATTCATTTCATGATTCATTTCATGATTCATGATTCGATTTATGATTCATGATTGAATTCATGATGCATGATTCAATTCGTGATTCCTGATTCAATTTATGATTCATGATTCAATTCATGATTCATGATTCATTTTATGATTCATGATTCGATTCATGATTTATGATTCAATTCATGATTCATGATTCGATTCATGATTCATGATTCAATTCATGATCCATGATTCGAATTATGATTCATGATTAAATTCATGATTCATGATTTGTGATTCAATTCATGATTCATGATTTATTTCATGATTCAATTCATGTTCATGAATCTTGATTCAATTCATGATTTATTTCATGATTCATGATTCGATTCATGATTCATGATTCATGATTCAATTCATGATTCAATTCATGATTTATTTCATGATTCATGATTCGATTCATGATTCATGATTCAATTCTTGATTTATGATTCATGATTTATTTCATGATTCATGATTCAATTCATGATTCATGATTCATGATTCAATTCATGATTCATAATTCAATTCTTGAATCATGATTAATGATTCGAATTATGATTCATGATTCAATTCATGATTCATGATTCATGATTCAATTCATGATTCAATTCCTGATTTATTTCATAATTCATTATTCGATTCATGATTCAATTCATGATTCAATTCATGATTTATGATTCAATTCATGATTCATGATTTAATTCCTGATTCATGATTCATGATTCATGATTCGATTTATAATTCATGATTCAATTCATGATGCATGATTCAATTCGTGATTCATGATTCAATTCATGATTCATGATTCATTTCATGATTCATTTCATGATTCATTTCATGATTCATGATTCCTGATTCAATCATGATTCATGATACAATACATGATTCATGATTCATTTCATGATTCATGATTCAATTCATAATTCAATTCATGATTCAATTTATGATTCATAATTCATGATTCAATTCATGATTCAATTTATGATTCATGATTCATGATTCAATTCATGATTCATGATTCATGATTCAATTCATGATTCATGATTTGATTCATGATTCATGATTCATGATTCAATTCATGATTCATGATTCGATTTATGATTCATGATTCAATTCATGATTCATGATTCAATTCATGATTCATGATTCATGATTCAATTCATGATTCAATTCATGATTTATTTCATGATTCATGATTCGATTCATGATTCATGATTCATGATTCAATTCATGATTCAATTCATGATTTATTTCATGATTCATGATTCGATTCATGATTCATGATTCAATTCTTGATTCATGATTTAATTCATGATTTATAATTAAATTCATGATTCATGATTCAATTCTTGATTTATGATTCATGATTCATGATTTAATTCATGATTCATAATTTAATTCATGATTCATGATTCGATTCATGATTCATGTTTGAATTCATGATTCAATTAATGATTCATTTCATGATTCATGATTCAATTTATGATTCATGATTCAATCCATGATTCATGATTCTTTTCATGATTCATGATTTAATTCATGATTCATGACTCATGATTCAATTCATGATTCATGATTCAATTCATGATTAATGATTCAATTCATGATTCATGATTAATTTTATGATTCATGATTCATGATTCAATTCATGATTCATGATTCAATTCATCATTCATGATTCAATTCATGATTCGATTCATGATTCATGATTCAATTCATGATTCATGATTCATGATTTAATTCATTATTCATGATTCAATTCATGATTCATGATTTATGATTAAATTCATGATTCGATTCATGATTCATAATTCGATATATGATTCATGATTCATGATTCAATTCATGATTCGATTCATGATTCATGATTCAATTCATGATTCGATTCATGATTCATGATTCAATTCATCATTCATGATTCATGATTCAATTCATGATTCAATACATGATTCATGATTCGATTCATGATTCATAATTCAATTCATGATTCATGATTCATGATTCAATTCATGATTCCATTCATGATTCATGATTCAATTCATGATTCATGATTCATGATTCAATTCATTATTCAGGATTCAATTCATGATTCATGATTCATGATTCAATTCATGATTCATGATTAAATTCATGATTCGATTCATGATTCATAATTCGATATATGATTCATGATTAAATTCATGATTCATGTTTTATGATTCAATTTATGATTCATGATTCATGATTCAATTCATGATTCATGACTCATGGTTCAATTCATGATTCATGATTCAATTCATGATTCATGATTCATGATTCAATTCATGATTCAATACATGATTCATGATTCGATTCATGATTCATAATTCAATTCATGATTCATGATTCATGATTCAATTCATGATTCGATCATGATTCATGATTCAATTCATGATTCATGATTCATGATTCAATTCATTATTCATGATTCAATTCATGATTCATGATTCATGATTCAATTCATGATTCATGATTTATGATTAAATTCATGATTCGATTCATGATTCATAATTCGATATATGATTCATGATTCATGATTCAATTCATGATTCGATTCATGATTCATGATTCAATTCATGATTCGATTCATGATTCATGATTCAATTCATCATTCATGATTCATGATTCAATTCATGATTCAATACATGATTCATGATTCGATTCATGATTCATAATTCAATTCATGATTCATGATTCATGATTCAATTCATGATTCGATTCATGATTCATGATTCAATTCATGATTCATGATTCATGATTCAATTCATTATTCATGATTCAATTCATGATTCATGATTCATGATTCAATTCATGATTTATGATTTATGATTAAATTCATGATTCGATTCATGATTCATAATTCGATATATGATTCATGATTAAATTCATGATTCATGTTTTATGATTCAATTCATGATTCTTGATTCATGATTCAATTCATGATTCATGATTTATGATTTAATTCATGATTCGATTTATGATTCATAATTTGATATATAATTCATGATTAAATTCATGATTCATGTTTTATGATTCAATCATGATTCATGATTCATTATTCAATTCATGATTCATGATTCGATTCATGATTCATGATTAAATTCTTGATTCATGATTCGATTCATGATTCATGATTACATTTATGGTTCATGAATCTTGATTCAATTTATGATTTATTTCATGATTCATTATTCGATTCATGATTCATGATTTATGATTCAATTCATGATTCATGATTCGATTCATGATTCATGATTAAATTCATGATTCATGTTTTATGATTCAATTCATGATTCATGATTCATGATTCAATTCATGATCCATGATTCGAATTATGATTCATGATTAAATTCATGATTCATGATTTGTGATTCAATTCATGATTCATGATTTATTTCATGATTCAATTCATGGTTCATGAATCTTGATTCAATCATGATTTATTTCATGATTCATGATTCGATTCATGATTCATGATTCATGATTCAATTCATGATTCAATTCATGATTTATTTCATGATTCATGATTCGATTCATGATTCATGATTCAATTCTTGATTTATGATTCATGATTTATTTCATGATTCATGATTCAATTCATGATTCATGATTCATGATTCAATTCATGATTCATAATTCAATTCTTGAATCATGATTAATGATTCGAATTATGATTCATGATTCAATTCATGATTCATGATTCATGATTCAATTCATGATTCAATTCCTGATTTATTTCATAATTCATTATTCGATTCATGATTCAATTCATGATTCAATTCATGATTTATGATTCAATTCATGATTCATGATTTAATTCCTGATTCATGATTCATGATTCATGATTCGATTTATAATTCATGATTCAATTCATGATGCATGATTCAATTTGTGATTCATGATTCAATTCATGATTCATGATTCATTTCATGATTCATTTCATGATTCATTTCATGATTCATGATTCCTGATTCAATTCATGATTCATGATACAATACATGATTCATGATTCATTTCATGATTCATGATTCAATTCATAATTCAATTCATGATTCAATTTATGATTCATAATTCATGATTCAATTCATGATTCAATTTATGATTCATGATTCATGATTCAATTCATGATTCATGATTCATGATTCAATTCATGATTCATGATTTGATTCATGATTCATGATTCATGATTCAATTCATGATTCATGATTCGATTTATGATTCATGATTCAATTCATGATTCATGATTCAATTCATGATTCATGATTCATGATTCAATTCATGATTCAATTCATGATTTATTTCATGATTCATGATTCGATTCATGATTCATGATTCATGATTCAATTCAGATTCAATTCATGATTTATTTCATGATTCATGATTCAATTCATGATTCATGATTCAATTCTTGATTCATGATTTAATTCATGATTTATAATTAAATTCATGATTCATGATTCAATTCTTGATTTATGATTCATGATTCATGATTTAATTCATGATTCATAATTTAATTCATGATTCATGATTCGATTCATGATTCATGTTTGAATTCATGATTCAATTAATGATTCATTTCATGATTCATGATTCAATTATGATTCATGATTCAATCCATGATTCATGATTCTTTTCATGATTCATGATTTAATTCATGATTCATGACTCATGATTCAATTCATGATTCATGATTCAATTCATGATTAATGATTCAATTCATGATTCATGATTAATTTTATGATTCATGATTCATGATTCAATTCATGATTCATGATTCAATTCATCATGATTCAATTCATGATTCGATTCATGATTCATGATTCAATTCATGATTCATGATTCATGATTTAATTCATTATTCATGATTCAATTCATGATTCATGATTCATGATTCAATTCATGATTCATGATTTATGATTAAATTCATGATTCGATTCATGATTCATAATTCGATATATGATTCATGATTCATGATTCAATTCATGATTCGATTCATGATTCATGATTCAATTCATGATTCGATTCATGATTCATGATTCAATTCATCATTCATGATTCATGATTCAATTCATGATTCAATACATGATTCATGATTCGATTCATGATTCATAATTCAATTCATGATTCATGATTCATGATTCAATTCATGATTCCATTCATGATTCATGATTCAATTCATGATTCATGATTCATGATTCAATTCATTATTCAGGATTCAATTCATGATTCATGATTCATGATTCAATTCATGATTCATGATTAAATTCATGATTCGATTCATGATTCATAATTCGATATATGATTCATGATTAAATTCATGATTCATGTTTTATGATTCAATTTATGATTCATGATTCATGATTCAATTCATGATTCATGACTCATGGTTCAATTCATGATTCATGATTCAATTCATGATTCATGATTCATGATTCAATTCATGATTCAATACATGATTCATGATTCGATTCATGATTCATAATTCAATTCATGATTCATGATTCATGATTCAATTCATGATTCGATTCATGATTCATGATTCAATTCATGATTCATGATTCATGATTCAATTCATTATCATGATTCAATTCATGATTCATGATTCATGATTCAATTCATGATTCATGATTTATGATTAAATTCATGATTCGATTCATGATTCATAATTCGATATATGATTCATGATTCAATTCATGATTCGATTCATGATTCATGATTCAATTCATGATTCGATTCATGATTCATGATTCAATTCATCATTCATGATTCATGATTCAATTCATGATTCAATACATGATTCATGATTCGATTCATGATTCATAATTCAATTCATGATTCATGATTCATGATTCAATTCATGATTCGATTCATGATTCATGATTCAATTCATGATTCATGATTCATGATTCAATTCATTATTCATGATTCAATTCATGATTCATGATTCATGATTCAATTCATGATTTATGATTTATGATTAAATTCATGATTCGATTCATGATTCATAATTCGATATATGATTCATGATTAAATTCATGATTCATGTTTTATGATTCAATTCATGATTCATGATTCATGATTCAATTCATGATTCATGATTTATGATTTAATTCATGATTCGATTTATGATTCATAATTCGACATATAATTCATGATTAAATTCATGATTCATGTTTTATGATTCAATTCATGATTCATGATTCATTATTCAATTCATGATTCATGATTCGATCATGATTCATGATTAAATTCTTGATTCATGATTCGATTCATGATTCATGATTACATTTATGGTTCATGAATCTTGATTCAATTTATGATTTATTTCATGATTCATTATTCGATTCATGATTCATGATTTATGATTCAATTCATGATTCATGATTCGATTCATGATTCATGATTAAATTCATGATTCATGTTTTATGATTCAATTCATGATTCATGATTCATGATTCAATTCATGATTCGATTCATGATTCATGATTCGATTCATGATTCATGATTAAATTCATGATTCATGTTTTATGATTCAATTCATGATTCATGATTCATGATTCAATTCATGATTCAATTCATGATTCATGATTCATGATCATGATTCGATTTATAATTCATGATTCAATTCATGATGTATGATTCAATTTGTGATTCATGATTTAATTCATGATTCATGATTCATTTCATGATTCATGATTCATGATTCAATTCATGATTCATGAGTCAATTCATGATTCATGATTCAATGCATGATTTATGATTCAATTCATGATTCATGATTCAATGCATGATTCAATTCTTGATTCAATTCATAATTCAATTCATGATTCATGATTCAATTCATGATTCAATTCATGATTTATGATTCAATTCCTGATTTATTTCATGATTCATGATTCGATTCATGATTCATGATTCAATTCATGATTCAATTCATGATTTATGATTCAATTCATGATTCATGATTCATGATTTAATTCATGATTCATGATTCATGATTCATGATTCGATTTATAATTCATGATTCAATTCATGATGCATGATTTATTTTGTGATTCATGATTCAATTCACGATTCATGAGTCAATTCATGATTCAAGATTCATTTCATGATTCATGATTTAATTCATGATAAATTCATGATTCAATTCATGATTCATGATTCATGATTCAATTCATGATTCATGATTCAATTCATGATTCATGATTCAATGCATGATTCAATTCTTGATTCAATTCATAATTCAATTCATGATTCATGATTCAATTCATGATTCGATATATGATTCATGATTAAATTCATGATTCATAATTTATGATTCAATTCATGATTCATGATTCATGATTCAATTCAAGATTCGATTCACGATTCATGATTCAATTCATGATTCATGATTTGATTCATGATTCATGATTCAATTTTCAATTCATGATTCGATTCATGATTCATGATTAAATTTATGATTCATGATTTATGATTCAATTCATGATTCATGATTTATTTTATGATTCAATTCATGGTTCATGAATCTTGATTCAATTCATGATTTATTTCATGATTCATGATTCGATTCATGATTCATGATTCATGATTCAATTCATAATTCAATTCATTATTTATTTAATGATTCATGATTCGATTTATGATTCATGATTCAAAATTCAATTCATGATTCAATTCAGGATTTATGATTCAATTCATGATTCATGATTCATTTCATGATTCATGATTCGATTTATGATTCATGATTCAATTCATGATGCATGATTCAATTCGTGATTCATGATTCAATTCATGATTCATGATTCATTTCATGATTCATTTCATGATTCATGATTCGATTTATGATTCATGATTGACTTCATGATGCATGATTCAATTCGTGATTCCTGATTCAATTCATGATTCATGATTCAATTCATGATTCATGATTCATTTTATGATTCATGATTCGATTCATGATTTATGATTCAATTCATGATTCATGATTCGATTCATGATTCATGATTCAATTCATGATCCATGATTCGAATTATGATTCATGATTAAATTCATGATTCATGATTTGTGATTCAATTCATGATTCATGATTCATGATTCAATTCATGATTTATGATTTATGATTAAATTCATGATTCGATTCATGATTCATAATTCGATATATGATTCATGATTAAATTCATGATTCATGTTTTATGATTCAATTCATGATTCATGATTCATGATTCAATTCATGATTCATGATTTATGATTTAATTCATGATTCGATTTATGATTCATAATTCGATATATAATTCATGATTAAATTCATGATTCATGTTTTATGATTCAATTCATGATTCATGATTCATTATTCAATTCATGATTCATGATTCGATTCATGATTTATGATTACATTTATGGTTCATGAATCTTGATTCAATTTATGATTTATTTCATGATTCATTATTCGATTCATGATTCATGATTTATGATTCAATTCATGATTCATGATTCGATTCATGATTCATGATTAAATTCATGATTCATGTTTTATGATTCAATTCATGATTCATGATTCATGATTCAATTCATGATTCGATTCATGATTCATGATTCGATTCATGATTCATGATTAAATTCATGATTCATGTTTTATGATTCAATTCATGATTCATGATTCATGATTCAATTCATGATTCAATTCATGATTCATGATTCATGATTCATGATTCGATTTATAATTCATGATTCAATTCATGATGTATGATTCAATTTGTGATTCATGATTTAATTCATGATTCATGATTCATTTCATGATTCATTTCATGATTCATGATTCATGATTCAATTCATGATTCATGAGTCAATTCATGATTCATGATTCATGATTCAATGCATGATTTATGATTCAATTCATGATTCATGATTCAATGCATGATTCAATTCTTGATTCAATTCATAATTCAATTCATGATTCATGATTCAATTCATGATTCAATTCATGATTTATGATTCAATTCCTGATTTATTTCATGATTCATGATTCGATTCATGATTCATGATTCAATTCATGATTCAATTCATGATTTATGATTCAATTCATGATTCATGATTCATGATTTAATTCATGATTCATGATTCATGATTCATGATTCGATTTATAATTCATGATTCAATTCATGATGCATGATTTATTTTGTGATTCATGATTCAATTCACGATTCATGAGTCAATTCATGATTCAAGATTCATTTCATGATTCATGATTTAATTCATGATTAAATTCATGATTCAATTCATGATTCATGATTCATGATTCAATTCATGATTCATGATTCAATTCATGATTCATGATTCAATGCATGATTCAATTCTTGATTCAATTCATAATTCAATTCATGATTCATGATTCAATTCATGATTCGATATATGATTCATGATTAAATTCATGATTCATAATTTATGATTCAATTCATGATTCATGATTCATGATTCAATTCAAGATTCGATTCACGATTCATGATTCAATTCATGATTCATGATTTGATTCATGATTCATGATTCAATTTTTAATTCATGATTCGATTCATGATTCATGATTAAATTTATGATTCATGATTATGATTCAATTCATGATTCATGATTTATTTTATGATTCAATTCATGGTTCATGAATCTTGATTCAATTCATGATTTATTTCATGATTCATGATTCGATTCATGATTCATGATTCATGATTCAATTCATAATTCAATTCATTATTTATTTAATGATTCATGATTCGATTTATGATTCATGATTCAAAATTCAATTCATGATTCAATTCAGGATTTATGATTCAATTCATGATTCATGATTCATTTCATGATTCATGATTCATTTCATGATTCATGATTCGATTTATGATTCATGATTCAATTCATGATGCATGATTCAATTCGTGATTCATGATTCAATTCATGATTCATGATTCATTTCATGATTCATTTCATGATTCATGATTCGATTTATGATTCATGATTGAATTCATGATGCATGATTCAATTCGTGATTCCTGATTCAATTCATGATTCATGATTCAATTCATGATTCATGATTCATTTTATGATTCATGATTCGATTCATGATTTATGATTCAATTCATGATTCATGATTCGATTCATGATTCATGATTCAATTCATGATCCATGATTCGAATTATGATTCATGATTAAATTCATGATTCATGATTTGTGATTCAATTCATGATTCATGATTTATTTCATGATTCAATTCATGGTTCATGAATCTTGATTCAATTCATGATTTATTTCATGATTCATGATTCGATTCATGATTCATGATTCATGATTCAATTCATGATTCAATTCATGATTTATTTCATGATTCATGATTCGATTCATGATTCATGATTCAATTCTTGATTTATGATTCATGATTTATTTCATGATTCATGATTCAATTCATGATTCATGATTCATGATTCAATTCATGATTCATAATTCAATTCTTGAATCATGATTAATGATTCGAATTATGATTCATGATTCAATTCATGATTCATGATTCATGATTCAATTCATGATTCAATTCCTGATTTATTTCATAATTCATTATTCGATTCATGATTCAATCATGATTCAATTCATGATTTATGATTCAATTCATGATTCATGATTTAATTCCTGATTCATGATTCATGATTCATGATTCGATTTATAATTCATGATTCAATTCATGATGCATGATTCAATTCGTGATTCATGATTCAATCATGATTCATGATTCATTTCATGATTCATTTCATGATTCATTTCATGATTCATGATTCCTGATTCAATTCATGATTCATGATACAATACATGATTCATGATTCATTTCATGATTCATGATTCAATTCATAATTCAATTCATGATTCAATTTATGATTCATAATTCATGATTCAATTCATGATTCAATTTATGATTCATGATTCATGATTCAATTCATGATTCATGATTCATGATTCAATTCATGATTCATGATTTGATTCATGATTCATGATTCATGATTCAATTCATGATTCATGATTCGATTTATGATTCATGATTCAATTCATGATTCATGATTCAATTCATGATTCATGATTCATTTCATGATTCATGATTGAATTCAAAATTCATGATTCAATTCATGATTCATTTCATGATTCAACTTATGATTTATAATTCATGATTCAATTCATGATTAAATTCATGATTCATAATTCATGATTCAATTCATGATTCATGATTCAATTCATGATTCATGATTTGATTCATAATTCATCATTCATCATTCAATTCATGATTCATGATTCAATTCATGATTCAATTTATGATTCATGATTCCTGATTCAATTCATGATTCATGATTCAATTCATGATTCATGATTCATTTCATGATTCATGATTCAATTCATGATTCAATTCATGATTCAATTTATGATTCATGATTCAATTCAAGTTTCATGGTTCATGATTCAATTCATGGTTCATGATTCAATTCATGATTCATGATTCATTTCATGATTCATGATTCATTTCATGATTCATGATTCAATTCATAATTCAATTAATGAATCAACTTATGATTTATAATTCATGATTCAATTCATGATTCAATTCATGATTCATGATTCATGATTCAATTCATGATTCATGATTCAATTCATGAATCATGATTCGATTCATGATTTATGTTTCAATTCATGATTCAATTCTTGATTCAATTCATAATTCAATTCATGATTTGATTCATGATTCATGTTTGAATTCATGATTCAATTCATGATTCATTTCATGATTCATGATTCAATTCATGATTCATGATTCGATTCATGATTCATGATTCATGATTCAATTCATGATTCATGATTCGATTTATGATTCATGATTCAATTCATGATTCATGATTCAATTCATGATTCATGAATCAATTCAAAATTCATGATTCAATTCATGATTCATTTCATGATTCATGATTTAATTCATGATTGAATTCATGATTCAATTTATGATTCATAATTCATGATTCAATTCATGATTCATGATTCATGATTCAATTCATGATTCATGATTCAATTCATGATTCATGATTCAATGCATGATTCAATTCTTGATTCAATTCATAATTCAATTCATGATTCATGATTCAATTAATGATTCAATTCATGATTTATGATTCAATTAATGATTTATTTCATGATTCATGATTCGATTCATGATTCATGATTCAATTCATGATTCAATTCATGATTATGATTCAATTCATGATTCATGATTCATGATTTAATTCATGATTCATGATTCATGATTCATGATTCGATTTATAATTCATGATTCAATTCATGATGCATGATTCAATTTGTGATTCATGATTTAATTCATGATTCATGATTCATTTCATGATTCATTTCATGATTCATGATTCATGATTCAATTCATGATTCATGAGTCAATTCATGATTCATGATTCATTTCATGATTCATGATTTAATTCATGATTCAATTCATGATTCAATTTATGATTCATAATTCATGATTCAATTCATGATTCAATTCATGATTCATGATTCATGATTCAATTCATGATTCATGATTCAATTCATGATTCATGATTCAATGCATGATTCAATTCTTGATTCAATTCATAATTCAATACATGATTCATGATTCAATTCATGATTCGATTCATGATTCATGATTCATGATACGATATATGATTCATGATTAAATTCATGATTCATAATTTATGATTCAATCATGATTCATTATTCATGATTCAATTCATGATTCGATTCATGATTCATGATTCAGTTCATGATTCAAGATTTGATTCATGATTCATGATTCAATTTTTAATTCATGATTCTATTCATGATTCATGATTCAATTCATGATTCAATTCATGATTTATGATTCAATTTCATGATTCATGATTCATGATTTAATTCATGATTCATGATTCATGATTCATGATTCGATTTATAATTCATGATTCAATTCATGATGCATGATTCAATTTGTGATTCATGATTTAATTCATGATTCATGATTCATTTCATGATTCATTTCATGATTCATGATTCATGATTCAATTCATGATTCATGAGTCAATTCATGATTCATGATTCATTTCATGATTCATGATTTAATTCATGATTCAATTCATGATTCAATTTATGATTCATAATTCATGATTCAATTCATGATTCAATTCATGATTCATGATTCATGATTCAATTCATGATTCATGATTCAATGCATGATTCAATTCTTGATTCAATTCATAATTCAATACATGATTCATGATTCAATTCATGATTCGATTCATGATTCATGATTCATGATACGATATATGATTCATGATTAAATTCATGATTCATAATTTATGATTCAATTCATGATTCATTATTCATGATTCAATTCATGATTCGATTCATGATTCATGATTCAGTTCATGATTCAAGATTTGATTCATGATTCATGATTCAATTTTTAATTCATGATTCGATTCATGATTCATGATTAAATTTAAGATTCATGATTTATGATTCAATTCATGATTCATGATTTATTTTATGATTCAATTCATGGTTCATGAATCTTGATTCAATTCATGATTTATTTCATGATTCATAATTCGATTCAGGATTCATGATTAATGAATCAATTCATGATTCAATTCAGGATTTATGATTCAATTCATGATTCATGATTCATTTCATGAATCATTTCATGATTCATGATTCGATTTATGATTCATGATTCAATTTATGATGCATGATTCAATTCGTGATTCATGATTCAATTCATGATTCATGATTCATTTCATGATTCATTTCATGATTCATGATTCGATTTATGATTCATGATTCAATTCATGATGAATGATTCAATTCGTGATTCCTGATTCAATTCATGATTCAATTCATGATTCATGATTCATTTCATGATTCATGATTCAATTCATGATTCGATTCATGATTTATGATTCAATTCATGATTCTTGATTCATTTCATGATTCATGATTCAATTTATGATTCAATTCATAATTCAACTTATGATTTATAATTCATGATTCAATTCATGATTCAATTCATGATTCATGATTCATGATTCAATTCATGTATCATGATTCGATTCATGATTTATGTTTCAATTCATGATTCAATTCTTGATTCAATTCATAATTCATTTCATGATTCATGATTCAATTCATGATTCATGATTCAATTCTTGATTTATGATTCATGATTCATGATTCAAATTCATGATACATGATTCAATTCATGATTCATGATTCATTTCATGATTCATGATTCAATTCATGATTCATGATTCAATTCATGATTCATTTTATGATTCATAATTTAATTCATGATTGAATTCATGATTCAATTTATGATTCATCATTCATGATTCAATTCATGATTCAATTCATGATTCATGATTCATGATTCAATTCATGATTCATGATTCAATTCATGATTCATGATTCAATGCATGATTGAATTCTTGATTCAATTCATACTCAATTCATGATTCATGATTCAATTCATGATTCAATTTATGATTTATGATTCAATTCATGATTTATTTCATGATTCATGATTCGATTCATGATTCATGATTCAATTCATGATTCAATTCATGATTTATGATTCAATTCATGATTCATGATTTAATTCATGATTCATGATTCATGATTCATGATTCGATTTATAATTCATGATTCAATTCATGATGCATGATTCAATTTGTGATTCATGATTTAATTCATGATTCATGATTCATTTCATGATTCATGATTTAATTCATGATTCAATTCATGATTCAATTTATGATTCATAATTCATGATTCAATTCATGATTCAATTCATGATTCATGATTCATGATTCAATTCATGATTCATGATTCAATGCATGATTCAATTCTTGATTCAATTCATAATTCAATTCATGATTCATGATTCAATTCATGATTCGATTCATGATTCATGATTCATGATATGATATATGATTCATGATTAAATTCATGATTCATAATTTATGATTCAATTCATGATTCATGATTCATGATTCAATTCATGATTCGATTCATGATTCATAATTCAATTAATGATTCATGATTTGATTCATGATTCATGATTCAATTTTTAATTCATGATTCGATTCATGATTCATGATTAAATTTAAGATTCATGATTTATGATTCAATTCATGATTCATGATTTATTTTATGATTCAATTCATGGTTCATGAATCTTGATTCAATTCATGATTTATTTCATGATTCATGATTCGATTCATGATTCATGATTCATGATTCAATTCATGATTCAATTCATTATTTATTTCATGATTCATGATTCGATTCATGATTCATGATTCAAAATTCAATTCATGATTCAATTCAGGATTTATGATTTAATTCATGATTCATGATTCATTTCATGATTTATTTCATGATTCATGATTCGATTTATGATTCATGATTCAATTCATGATGCATGATTCAATTTGTGATTCATGATTTAATTCATGATTCATGATTCATTTCATGATTCATTTCATGATTCATGATTCATGATTCAATTCATGATTCATGAGTCAATTCATGATTCATGATTCATTTCATGATTCATGATTTAATTCATGATTCAATTCATGATTCAATTTATGATTCATAATTCATGATTCAATTCATGATTCATGATTCATGATTCAATGCATGATTCAATTCTTGATCAATTCATAATTCAATTCATGATTCATGATTCAATTCATGATTCAATTCATGATTCATGATATGATATATGATTCATGATTAAATTCATGATTCATAATTTATGATTCAATTCATGATTCATGATTCAATTCATGATTCATGATTTGATTCATGATTCATGATTCAATTTTTAATTCATGATTCGATTCATGATTCATGATTAAATTTAAGATTCATGATTTATGATTCAATTCATGATTCATGATTTATTTTATGATTCAATTCATGGTTAATGAATCTTGATTCAATTCATGATTTATTTCATGATTCATGATTCGATTCATGATTCATGATTCATGATTCAATTCATGATTCAATTCATTATTTATTTCATGATTCATGATTCGATTCATGATTCACGATTCAAAATTCAATTCATGATTCAATTCAGGATTTATGATTCAATTCATGATTCATGATTCATTTCATGATTCATTTCATGATTCATGATTCAATTTATGATTCATGATTCAATTCATGATGCATGATTCAATTCGTGATTCATGATTCAATTCATGATTCATGATTTATTTCATGATTCATTTCATGATTCATGATTCGATTTATGATTCATGATTCAATTCATGATGCATGATTCAATTCGTGATTCCTGATTCAATTCATGATTCATGATTCAATTCATGATTCATGATTCATTTCATGATTCATGATTCAATTCATGATTCGATTCATGATTTATGATTCAATTCATGATTCTTGATTCATTTCATGATTCATGATTCAATTTATGATTCAATTCATGATTCAACTTATGATTTATAATTCATGATTCAATTCATGATTCAATTCATGATTCATGATTCATGATTCAATTCATGATTCATGATTCAATTCATGAATCATGATTCGATTCATGATTTATGTTTCAATTCATGATTCAATTTTTGATTCAATTCATAATTCATTTCATGATACATGATTCAATTCATGATTCATGATTCATTTCATGATTCATGATTCAATTCATGATTCATATCATGATTCATGATTTAATTCATGATTGAATTCATGATTCAATTTATGATTCATAATTCATGATTCAATTCATGATTCAATTCATGATTCATGATTCATGATTCAATTCATGATTCATGATTCAATGCATGATTGAATTCTTGATTCAATTCATAATTCAATTCATGATTCATGATTCATTTCATGATTCATTTCATGATTCATGATTCATGATTCAATTCATGATTCATGAGTCAATTCATGATTCATGATTCATTTCATGATTCATGATTTAATTCATGATTCAATTCATGATTCAATTTATGATTCATAATTCATGATTCAATTCATGATTCAATTCATGATTCATGATTCATGATTCAATTCATGATTAATGATTCATTTCATGATTCATGATTCAATGCATGATTCAATTCTTGATTCAATTCATAATTCAATTCATGATTCATGATTCAATTCATGATTCGATTCATGATTCATGATTCATGATACGATATATGATTCATGATTAAATTCATGATTCATAATTTATGATTCAATTCATGATTCATGATTCATGATTCAATTCATGATTCGATTCATGATTCAATTCATGATTCGATTCATGATTCATGATTCAATTCATGATTCATGATTCAATTCATGATTCATGATTCAATTCATCATTCATGATTCATGATTCAATTCATGATTCAATACATGATTCATGATTCGATTCATGATTCATAATTCAATTCATGATTCATGATTCATGATTTAATTCATGATTCGATTCATGATTCATGATTCAATTCATGATTCATGATTCAATTCATTTATTCATGATTCAATTCATGATTCATGATTCATGATTCAATTCATGATTCATGATTTATGATTAAATTCATGATTCGTTTCATGATTCATAATTCGATATATGATTCATGATTCATGATTCAATTCATGATTCGATTCATGATTCATGATTCAATTCATGATTCGTTCATGATTCATGATTCAATTCATCATTCATGATTTATGATTCAATTCATGATTCAATACATGATTCATGATTCGATTCATGATTCATAATTCAATTCATGATTCATGATTCATGATTCAATTCATGATTCAATTCATGAGTCGATTCATGATTCATGATTCAATTCATGATTCATGATTCATGATTCAATTCATTATTCATGATTCAATTCATGATTCATGATTCATGATTCAATTCATGATTCATGATTCATGATTCAATTCATGATTCGATTCATGATTCATAATTCGACATATGATTCATGATTAAATTAATGATTCATGTTTTATGATTCAATTCATGATTCATGATTCATGATTCAATTCATGATTCATGACTCATGATTCAATTCATGATTCATGATTCAATTCATGATTCATGATTCGATTCATGATTCATGATTCAATTCATGATTCATGATTCATGATTCAAATTATGATTCATGATTAAATTCATGATTCATGATTTATGATTCAATTCATGATTCATGATTTATTTCATGATTCAATTCATGGTTCATGAATCTTGATTCAATTCATGATTTATTTCATGATTCATGATTCGATTCATGATTCATGATTCAATTCATGATTCAATTCTTGATTTATTTCATGATTCATGATTCGATTCATGATTCATGATTCAATTCTTGATTTATGATTCATGATTCATGATTTAATTCATGATTTATAATTCAATTCATGATTCATGATTCAGTTCTTGATTTATGATTCATGACTCATGATTTAATTCATGATTCATAATTCAATTCATGATTCATGATTCGATTCATGATTCATGTTTGAATTCATGATTCAATTCATGATTCATTTCATGATTCATGATTCAATTTATGATTCATGATTCAATCCATGATTCATGATTCGATTCATGATTCATGATTCAATTCATGATTCATGATTCATTTCATGATTCATGATTTAATTCATGATTCATGATTCATGATTCAATTCATGATTAATGATTCAATTCATGATTCATGATTCATTTTATGATTCATGATTCATGATTCAATTCATGATTCATGATTCAATTCATCATTCATGATTCAATTTATGATTCGATTCATGATTCATGATTCAATTCATGATTCATGACTCATGATTCAATTCATGATTCATGATTCAATTCATGATTCATGATTCAATTCATGATTCATGATTCAATTCATCATTCATGATTCATGATTCAATTCATGATTCAATACATGATTCATGATTCGATTCATGATTCATAATTCAATTCATGATTCATGATTCATGATTCAATTCATGATTCGATTCATGATTCATGATTCAATTCATGATTCATGATTCATGATTCAATTCATTATTCATGATTCAATTCATGATTCATGATTCATGATTCAATCATGATTCAACTTATGATTTATAATTCATGATTCAATTTATGATTAAATTCATGATTCATGTTTTATGATTCAATTCATGATTCATGATTCATGATTCAATTCATGATTCATGATTTATGATTAAATTCATGATTCGATTCATGATTCATAATTCGATACATGATTCATGATTAAATTCATGATTCATGTTTTATGATTCAATTCATGATTCATTATTCAATTCATGATTCATGATTCGATTCATGATTCATGATTCAATTCTTGGTTCATGATTCGATTCATGATTCATGATTACATTTATGGTTCATGAATCTTGATTCAATTTATGATTTATTTCATGATTCATGATTCGATTCATGATTCATGATATATGATTCAATTCATGATTCATGATTCGATTCATGATTCATGATTAAATTCATGATTCATGTTTTATGATTCAATTCATGATTCATGATTCATGATTCAATTCATGATTCGATTCATGATTCATGATTCATTATTCAATTCATGATTCATGATTCGATTCATGATTCATGATTCAATTCTTGATTCATGATTCGATTCTTGATTACATTTATGGTTCATGAATGTTGATTCAATTTATGATTTATTTCATGATTCATGATTCGATTCATGATTCATGATTTATGATTCAATTCATGATTCATGATTCGATTCATGATTCATGATTCAATTCATGATTCAATTCATGATTTATGATTCAATTCATGATTCATGATTAATGATTTAATTCATGATTCATGATTCATGATTCGATTTATAATTCATGATTCAATTCATGATGCACGATTCAATTTGTGATTCATGATTTAATTCATGATTCATGATTAATGATTTAATTCATGATTCATGATTCATGATTCATGATTCGATTTATAATTCATGATTCAATTCATGATGCATGATTCAATTGTGATTCATGATTTAATTCATGATTCATGATTCATTTCATGATTCATTTCATGATTCATGATTCATGATTCAATTCATGATTCATGAGTCAATTCATGGTTCATGATTCAATGCATGATTCATGATTCATGATTCAATGCATAATTCAATTCTTGATTCAATTCATAATTTAATTCATGATTCATGATTCAATTCATGATTCAATTCATGATTTATGATTCAATTCATGATTTATTTCAAGATTCATGATTCGATTCATGATTCATGATTCAATTCATGATTCAATTCATGATTTATGATTCAATTCATGATTTATTTCATGATTCATGATTCGATTCATGATTCATGATTCAATTCATGATTCAATTCATGATTTATGATTCAATTCATGATTCATGATTCATGATTTAATTCATGATTCATGATTCATGATTCATGATTCGATTTATAATTCATGATTCAATTTATGATGCATGATTCAATTTGTGATTCATGATTTAATTCATGATTCATGATTCGATTCATGATTCATGATTCAAAATTCAATTCATGATTCAATTCAGGATTTATGATTCAATTCATGATTCATGATTCATTTCATGATTCATTTCATGATTCATGATTCGATTTATGATTCATGATTCAATTCATAATGCATGATTCAATTCGTGATTCATGATTCAATTCACGATTCATGATTCATTTCATGATTCATTTCATGATTCATGATTCGATTTATGATTCATGATTCAATTCATGATGCATGATTCAATTCGTGATTCCTGATTCAATTCATGATTCATTATTCAATTCATGATTCATGATTCATTTCATGATTCATGATTCAATTCATGATTCGATTCATGATTTATGATTCAATTCATGATTCATGATTCGATTCATGATTCATGATTCAATTCATGAATTATGATTCATGATTCGAATTATGATTCATGATTAAACTCATGATTCATGATTTATGATTCAATTCATGATTCATGATTTATTTCATGATTCAATCATGGTTCATGAATCTTGATTCAATTCATGATTTTTTTCATGATTCATGATTCGATTCATGATTCATGATTCATGATTCAATTCATGATTCAATTCATGATTTATTTCATGATTCATGATTCGATTCATGATTCATGATTTAATTCTTGATTTATGATTCATGATTCATGATTTAATTCATGATTTATAATTCAATTCATGATTCATGATTTATTTCATGATTCATGATTCGATTCATGATTCATGATTCAATTCTTGATTTATGATTCATGATTCATGATTTAATTCATGATTTATAATTCAATTCATGATTCATGATTCAATTCTTGATTTATGATTCATGATTCATGATTTAATTCATGATTCATAATTCAATTCATGATTCATGATTCGATTCATGATTCATGTTTGAATTCATGATTCAATTCATGATTCATTTCATGATTCATGATTCAATTTATGATTCATGATTCAATCCATGATTCATGATTTGATTCATGATTCATGATTCAATTTTTGATTCATGACTTATGATTCAATTCATGATTCATGATTTATTTCATGATTTAATTCATGGTTCATGAATCTTGATTCAATTCATGATTTATTTCATGATTCATGATTCTATTCATGATTCATGATTCATGATTCAATTCATGATTCAATTCATTATTTATTTCATGATTCATGATTCGATTCATGATTCATGATTCAAAATTCAATTCATGATTTAATTCAGGATTTATGATTCAATTCATGATTCATGATTCATGATTCGATTTATGATTCATGATTCAATTCATGATGCATGATTCAATTCGTGATTCATGATTCAATTCATGATTCATGATTCATTTCATGATTCATTTCATGATTCATGATTCGATTTATGATTCATGATTCAATTCATGATTCAATTCATTATTTATTTCATGATTCATGATTCGATTCATGATTCATGATTCAAAATTCAATTCATGATTTAATTCAGGATTTATGATTCAATTCATGATTCATGATTCGATTTATGATTCATGATTCAATTCATGATGCATGATTCAATTCGTGATTCATGATTCAATTCATGATTCATGATCATTTCATGATTCATTTCATGATTCATGATTCGATTTATGATTCATGATTCAATTCATGATTCGATTCATGATTTATGATTCAATTCATGATTCATGATTCGATTCATGATTCATGATTCAATTCATGATTCATGATTCGAATTATGATTCATGATTAAATTCATGATTCATGATTTATGATTCAATTCATGATTCATGATTTATTTCATGATTCAATTCATGGTTCATGAATCTTGATTCAATTCATGATTTATTTCATGATTCATGATTCGATTCATGATTCATGATTCAATTCTTGATTTATGATTCATGATTCAATTCGTGATTCATGATTCAATTCATGATTCATGATTCATTTCATGATTCATGATTCCTGATTCAATTCATGATTCATGATACAATACATGATTCATGATTCATTTCATGATTCATGATTCAATTCATGATTCAATTCATGATTCAATTTATGATTCATAATTCATGATTCAATTCATGATTCAATTTATTATTCATGATTCATGATTCAATTCATGATTCATGATTCATGATTCGATTCCATGATTCAATTCATGATTCATGATTCAATTCATGATTCATTTCATGATTCATGATTCATGATTCAATTCATGATTCATTTCATGATTCATGATTCATGATTCAATTCATGATTCAATTCATGATTCAACTTATGATTTATAATTCATGATTCAATTTATGATTAAATTCATGATTCATGTTTTATGATTCAATTCATGATTCATGATTCATGATTCAATTCATGATTCATGATTTATGATTAAATTCATGATTCGATTCATGATTCATAATTCGATACATGATTCATGATTAAATTCATGATTCATGTTTTATGATTCAATTCATGATTCATGATTCATTATTCAATTCATGATTCATGATTCGATCATGATTCATGATTCAATTCTTGATTCATGATTCGATTCATGATTCATGATTACATTTATGGTTCATGAATCTTGATTCAATTTATGATTTATTTCATGATTCATGATTCGATTCATGATTCATGATATATGATTCAATTCATGATTCATGATTCGATTTATGATTCATGATTAAATTCATGATTCATGTTTTATGATTCAATTCATGATTCATGATTCATGATTCAATTCATGATTCGATTCATGATTCATGATTCATTATTCAATCATGATTCATGATTCGATTCATGATTCATGATTCAATTCTTGATTCATGATTCGATTCTTGATTACATTTATGGTTCATGAATGTTGATTCAATTTATGATTTATTTCATGATTCATGATTCGATTCATGATTCATGATTTATGATTCAATTCATGATTCATGATTCGATTCATGATTCATGATTCAATTCATGATTCAATTCATGATTTATGATTCAATTCATGATTCATGATTAATGATTTAATTCATGATTCATGATTCATGATTCGATTAATAATTCATGATTCAATTCATGATGCACGATTCAATTTGTGATTCATGATTTAATTCATGATTCATGATTAATGATTTAATTCATGATTCATGATTCATGATTCATGATTCGATTTATAATTCATGATTCAATTCATGATGCATGATTCAATTTGTGATTCATGATTTAATCATGATTCATGATTCATTTCATGATTCATTTCATGATTCATGATTCATGATTCAATTCATGATTCATGAGTCAATTCATGATTCATGATTCAATGCATGATTCATGATTCATGATTCAATGCATAATTCAATTCTTGATTCATTCATAATTCAATTCATGATTCATGATTCAATTCATGATTCAATTCATGATTTATGATTCAATTCATGATTTATTTCAAGATTCATGATTCGATTCATGATTCATGATTCAATTCATGATTCAATTCATGATTTATGATTCAATTCATGATTTATTTCATGATTCATGATTCGATTCATGATTCATGATTCAATTCATGATTCAATTCATGATTTATGATTCAATTCATGATTCATGATTCATGATTTAATTCATGATTCATGATTCATGATTCATGATTCGATTTATAATTCATGATTTAATTTATGATGCATGATTCAATTTGTGATTCATGATTTAATTCATGATTCATGATTCATTTCATGATTCATGATTCATGATTCAATTCACGATTCATGAGTCAATTCATGATTCATGATTCATTTCATGATTCATGATTTAATTCATGATTCAATTCAGGATTCAATTTATGATTCATAATTCATGATTTAATTCATGATTCAATTCATGATTCATGATTCATGATTCAATTCATGATTCATGATTCAATTCATGATTCATGATTCAATGCATGATTCAATTCTTGATTCAATTCATAATTCAATTCATGATTCATGATTCAATTCATGATTCGATTCATGATTCATGATTCATGATTCGATATATGATTCATGATTAAATTCATGATTCATAATTTATGATTCAATTCATGATTCATGATTCATGATTCAATTCATGATTCGATTCATGATTCATGATTCAATTCATGATTCATGATTTGATTCATGATTCATGATTCAATTTTTGATTCATGATTTATGATTCAATTCATGATTCATGATTTATTTCATGATTCAATTCATGGTTCATGAATCTTGATTCAATTCATGATTTATTTCATGATTCATGATTCGATTCATGATTCATGATTCATGATTCATTCATGATTCAATTCATTATTTATTTCATGATTCATGATTCGATTCATGATTCATGATTCAAAATTCAATTCATGATTCAATTCAGGATTTATGATTCAATTCATGATTCATGATTCATTTCATGATTCATGATTCGATTTATGATTCATGATTCAATTCATGATTCATGATTCGATTCATGATTCATGATTCAATTCATGATTCAATTCATGATTTATGATTCAATTCATGATTCATGATTAATGATTTAATTCATGATTCATGATTCATGATTCGATTTATAATTCATGATTCAATTCATGATGCACGATTCAATTTGTA